>NW_028230619.1:0-57621 GCF_043228905.1 Azolla caroliniana
ATCGGATTCAAGAGCGTCTTTCTGATCACGCGCCACCCAGTGGTGATCAGCAATGGGTATCGCATCCGGTTTCACGATGCCCCCACACAGACTTCGGAGCTGGGCTTCATTGTGCCGGAGTGGGCAGATCACCCCACAAATCCAGAGCTTGCCGAGTTTCTGAACATGAGCGAGGATGAACTTCCGACCACTGTCATATTGCTGCCCATCCGTGAAGATAAGGTGCAAGCCATGCGGGAGCAGTTATTCCAACTCTCGCCTCAGCTGGTGCTCTCCTGAAGAAGATCGAGAAGCTCTCCGTCCGTCAACTGAGCCAAAAGGCATCTGTCAGAGACATGTCAGTGGAGCGCCACATCTCTCCTCTTCCTCGAGAATGTGCTCCGCTCATCGACAATGACTGCACTTACTCCCTGGTCCGCCTATCTTCATTGAATAAGGAAACGGTGTATCACGTTTGGAAGCAGAAGTTCCCTGTGAAGGAGGATCACGAGTTAGATCAGCGTCGCCATGTCCGTTCATGGATGGTGAGCTTGGCCTTCCCTCTGAAACATGACTATAAAGACGTCGACCTGTTCTCTTTCTTGCCCACCAAGATGACCGTGGGCCTACCCTTCATCATTAATGCAGATTTCCTGCTTGTCTCTTCCCGTGACACCATCCGATTCGACAGCAAATGGAATAAAGGCATCCTGTCATGCGTACCGCGTGCCTTCATCTCTGCCTTCTTGTTCCTTTTGCAATCTGCGAATACTGTGCCAGGATTCTCTGCTATAACCAAGTATGTGTACTGCTACATTCCATGCGCCACGCTTCGCGTGCGAGAGCTCGGCTTCATCCGAGATAAGATCATTCAGCAAATTAAGAGTCACAACACAGTTCTACTGGATAAGAACATTGGGCAGCAGTTTCGTGGGATTCAGTCCTGTAAAGGCAGGCTTGACAATGTCACCACCAGCGGTTCTGGTGCAGAGATGAACTTCTTTTGCAACCTTCCATGGCGTTCTCTATTGACTCCGGGTTTAGAGTAGTTTTGGAGGCAGCACACAAAGAAGGGATACCACCGCCTGGCCCTCTAACATCCCAAGAATTTTTCATTGTGGATGCCGAAATAGCAATGGAACGCCATGGAGTTCTTTCCGTAATTGGGGTTCAACCTTTGCTATGGAACGCTATCTACAAAATTTACCGGATTCCTTGTACGTGAAGCTTCTTGTGTTCCTCTGTGAATGTCGAAAGAAGAATCATGACTTTCCAAGTGATGTGCCTCTCATTAAACACCGTGATGATCATTCCATCATCACACATCTGATGGCATTGGTAAACCTAGGAAAGCAAGGATGTCTCCATCTTATCTCAGTGGACACCGGTCTTCAAGAAATGGATACCTGTAAGTTTTATGCCTAACAGCACCGTCCAGGCGATACATGAACTGAGTAACGAGAAACGTTCAGAACTATTTTGCTGGCTTGAAGAGGTTGCAGGTATTTGCCATTTATCCGTGCAATCGTATGCTCACAAAATTCTCAAATCCTGTAGACTCCAGCCAGAACAATCATTTGTTCTGATTGTCACCCACTTCCTTCTGCATGTATTCAAGGAGGGCTATCTATCAGCCAATGACTGCAAGAACATGTTGGCAAACCTTCCTCTAATTGATTGTAATGCAGGTCTGGTTTCGAATTTTGAAGGCCCGGTGCTTCTTCCAGCTTCTATTTGCACATGGCCACAGATTCTTGTCAATGGTTCGTGGAAAGGGGAAGCTGTGTTCCTGTCGGAACTTTACCTTAAACCACCATCCTTCATGGCTGATGAGATCACGGGGAGTGTCATCGTACAGTTCCTGAAGGAAGTACTGAATGCAGTCGATATTTGCCAGGTCAAAAATCCTCCGAATGCACAGATCAAAATACCTTCTCCTTGGTGGCTGCCAGCAACTGATGTGAAATCGGTTTTGGGTTGGTTACAATCTCTACCCTACATTCCTTACCGGCTGAGATCAAGTTTTTAGCAGGTTGAATGGGTGAAAACCGTTGATCATGGTAGCAAAAGGCCTTCGGCTGCATTCTTAGGGAGCGGAAACTGCATCAATGTGCTGACACAAAGCGATGTACCCTTTGTGGACAACAGGTTTTATGGGGATTTAAGTCCTTTCTTTCCTATTCTCTGTGATCTCGGCATGGTGAAGCATGACAATGAAGGTGCCAAAGCTTTAGCTGCGCACATAGAAGAATTATCAAGAAATCAGATCACCTCAGTTCGCAGTGACAGTCCCGCCAGATGGTATACGTATTTACGAATGCAGAACTGGAATGGTTGGCGCTCTAATTCTCAGCTGAATGGCATATGGGTTCCAACTGGCAAAGGGAAGTCAACAAGACGCTTCTGGGTTTGTGCTGAGGAATGTATGATTAGTGATAACGGTGGTCTCTTTGATGATTTCCTGGTCATCCTTGAAAAGTACTACGAAGCTCCAGACGTTCTGGCCTTTTTCCAGGAAAACATGGGAGTTGTTTCAAGCCCAGGAATAGAAGATTACTGTTCATTGTGGTTTGAATGGTGCAGGAGATCAAATTTTACAGTAAGTAGAGAGATCTGTGAGGTTGTGTGGTGTACAATTGCAAAAGAATGGAAATCCTCCTCAAGAAACCGGAGCTCAGAATTGAGCAGATTCCGGAAACGCTGCAAAATCCCATGCACTAAGTCAGACAGAGACTCAGAAGATGTTTATAGAATTTTTGTAGCAAGACCCAATGAGGTCTTGTATGCCGATGATCTCATTCTCAGGGAGATCTACGCAAACTCTTGCCCTTCACTGAAGTTTGCCTGGTATCCGAAAACTGCGGCATCTGCATCTTGGATAGATGAGCTAATAGAAACCTACTCTGAACTTGGGGTGCGATTATTGTCGCATGTATCGAATAATGGCCCCAGCAGAACTAACGGTCATCCGATGATAGAAGTAGGGGAAAGAAATGTTATAGGGAAAGGAATGTATAGGGCGATACTGGGTTTCTTGGCTAATCCCAAGCTGAAACTGCCTGCTCCGGTACGGAAGAAGATTGTGATGGAGCTTAGTGGCGTAGAGGTATGTCGTGTGAATCAACTTGGAGAGGTGGTGTATAGTGTGCATGTGGATGGCAAGCAACATGTGGCCAGAAGAACAGCTCACGTGAGGTGGGAGAAGGCTGAGAAGCGGATCTACTACCTCCACCTCCAGGCCATGCCAAGCGTGTCCAGCAAATTGCAGGTTCTGCATGAGCTTGCAGATGAGGTGGCCAAAGGTGTGGTGGGAGCAGAAAGAGTTGGGCTTGTTGAAGGATTGCGAGAGATGCTCTTCTCAGCTGCATCTTTCCACTTTGAAGATGAGGCGGTACAGTACCTTCTTCGCCGGAGCAACTTACAGCTCAGTCTTGAAGATGAGGCCGTCCTAGAAGAGCTTCACATATGTGGAGAGGGTGTTATCTCAACGTACTATTAGCATGGATTCCTGCTAGATATCTGTATATCGATTCAATAGCATTTCGGAGTGCTTGATGATTATATTATTATGATTTTTGTGCAGGTGCTAAAGATATTTAGCCGAATCTAATTGTACTTATTTTTGCTTCCAGTTTCGCATTACCTTCTTTTTCAAAGCAACTGGCACCTCATTCTCAGAGATGAGGTTTTATCCTGGATTAGCTTGACCTCTGTGATGAGGGTGTTATCGTAGCATGTACATCTAGTTTGCCCTCATGCTGGTACCTGTATTCCGGTGCAGTAAGCGTATTTAACAGTACCTGGTCATGCCTTCTGTTTTGGCAGTTAAAAATTATTTAGCCAAATATTATGTATCTCATGTTTGCAATGAAAATATTGGTATTTGACAATCGCCATGCCTTATTGTTTATGGCTAAATATCGTGTCAATCAAAGCATTTTTTAAACGCATGCGTAATCTTTCTTTGTGTAATCCTATATGCAATGGATGCGTTTCGTGATGTGGAAGAGAAGTGACAACGTCTGGCCATAAAATTATGTTGGTTATGTAGAAGTGTAACAGACAAGAGCTGGTTACATTGTTATCTGTATGCAGTTAGTTATCTATTATCTTATTAATATGATGGATACTCGTGCCATTTCTAACGAAGTTTTTCCTGAAACAAAATGTGACAAGGAAAGAAGGTGGAACAGACCTTTGCTGCAGTGAAAACCATTTTCTTAGTATGGATAGGAGGGAAAATTATTTCTAACACAGTTTTCATGGTAACTCAGAGGGAAATGAGATTCCACAGTGATCAACATGTTGCTAAATTCCATGGAATTTGAATGGTTATGCTTAATACTTGGGATTTGTTTTGCTTTCACAGCTGTCTTGCATGGCGATTACTCATTCAAATTAGTATAAATCCAATTGCATAAACCAACTCTAGTCTAAGTAGTTCCACCAATAGTTCTTGACATGCAGAGGTAATTACATCAACGGATATGGAATATTACATTTTAAATGTTTGTGCATTTGATTCCAAATGTACTGTAGGAAATATTAAGTAACATAAATCCTGATGTTGAAGAGTAACTGTGGTCAGCAGTAATCAAACTTTTTATGTTGTCTACTTTCATCTGTCCCAAATATTTTCTTCGTGAATTTTCTCCACCAAACAATGCACAGGAATTATGACTATGGGGTGTATGATTATGACATTCACAACATCTAAAATTTTGAATAATCTCAAAGTTTAATACACAAAAGTTTGTAGAACATTGATATTGGGTACAATTCTAAGCTAGCAAGCAAGTGGTAACTGAACTTGTAAAGCAAATTTAGAGCCCTTCGTACAAGAGGAATGTTACCAGGACCATTTTCAATATGGAAGGTTACTACTACACAAATAGGTGCTAGTAGCTATGTATATGTATATGTGTATGTCCTTTGAGAAGTCTCCACTTCATCCTTCAGCTCATGCTCGATGATTAACATACACATACTTGTCCACCTATTTTGATCGCTTGGAGGATTGCCTCTTTAGTTATCTGAATCAATCTTTGCGTTCCTAGCTCGTTCGTGCATCTAAATTCTCCTATTTTTGAGCTTCAATGATGGTAAAATTGAAAGAGAAAATATTCAATGTTGGGGATCAACTCCGTTGCTTGTGCCGGAATTCATTTCACTTAAATTTCAGTGATTGTGGAGGAACTAAGGGCAAACAAGTTCGGAATTGGAGTGGATGGGATGAAGAACCCATTGGCTCGGGATATGCATGAATCCATACGCCATCTCGCAGCGGAGCTTTATCAGAAGGATATCCATTTTGTGATGGAGCTCGTACAGGTACGAAATCTTCTCTGCCTCTCTCAATGACATATCGTTGACCCTCAATGTATATGTATCATGGCACATTATTAAGTTCCTTTCTTATTCATGCACATCTGAATGCATCCCAATACAATTGTCCTATTCTCCTATCTCGAGCCATGCTAATTATAATGGTACTCTACGTCTCTGAATATATATACATATGTATATTCATGCCATGATTTGTTTTTTTTTCGAGAAACAAAATGTATATTGCTGGTTTTTTGACAGAATGCGGATGACAACATGTATGGGGACGGAGTGGTGCCGAAGATGGAGTTCGTTCTTGTGGAAGCCGACGTTTTGGGTGTAGGGGTGGAGTGGACACTCGCCGTGCTAAATAATGAAGTTGGGTTCTCGAGAGCCAATGTGGAGAGTCTCTGCAGTGTCGGACTGTCTACAAAGAAGGGCAAGCGAGACAGCCATGGCTACATCGGGGAGAAAGGTATGATTCTGCTATTTCTACTAATAATTATGCTCACAGCACCATCTTAACATGTGCGGTATAATCTTAACGACAAATGTGCTTATGTTTTCTTAATTCTGGGTAGGAAAATAGGCATGGATTGAGAGTAGAGTCTATGTAATTGAGTGGATTGAACAGTTTTTGACGTGATGTTTTAGAAATAATATATATAATCAATGAGGGTATGTATATATAGCGTTGTTTAATGCAGCAATGCAGCAGGATTGATCAGACAATGTTGTTTGGTATGGTTTGTCAGGCATCGGATTCAAGAGCGTCTTTCTGATAACGCGCCACCCAGTGGTGATCAGCAATGGGTATCGCATCCGGTTTCACGATGCCCCCACAAAGACTTCGGAGCTGGGCTTCATTGTGCCGGAGTGGGCGGATCACCCCACAAATCCAGAGCTTGCCGAGTTTCTGAACATGAGCGAGGATGAGCTTCCAACCACTGTCATATTGCTGCCCATCCGTGAAGATAAGGTGCAAGCCATGCGGGAGCAGCTATTCCAACTTTCGCCTCAGCTGGTGCTCTTCCTGAATAAGATCGAGAAGCTCTCCGTCCGTCAACTGAGCCAAAAGGCATCTGCCCGAGACATGTCAGTGGAGCGCCACATCTCTCCTCTTCCTCGAGAATGTGCTCCGCTCATCGACAATGACTGCACTTACTCCCTGGTCCGCCTATCTTCATTGGATAAGGAAACTGCGTATCACGTTTGGAAGCAGGAGTTCCCTGTGAAGGAGGATCACGAGTTGGATCAGCGTCGCCATGTCCGTTCATGGATGGTGAGCTTGGCCTTCCCTCTGAAAGATGACTATAAAGACGTCGACCTGTTCTCTTTCTTGCCCACCAAGATGACAGTGGGCCTACCCTTCATCCTCAATGCAGATTTCCTGCTTGTCTCTTCCCGTGACAACATCCGATATGACAGTAAATGGAATAAAGGCATCCTGTCGTGTGTGCCGCGTGCCTTCATCTCTGCCTTCTTGTTCCTTTTGCAATCCGCGAATACTGCGGTAAAACGTACTACTGCAATCAAGGATATATACCGCTACATTCCATACGAGAATCTTCGTGTCCGGGAGCTCGCCTTCGTCCGAGAGGAGATCATTCAGCAGATTAAGAGTCACAACACAGTTCTGCTGGATAGGAACATTGGGCAGCACTTTCCTGGGGTTCAGGCCTGTAAGACCAAGCTTGAAAATGTCACCACCGGCGGTTCAGGCTCAGAAATGAGCTTCTTTTGCAAACCTTCTATGGCGTTCTGTATTTACTCCGATTTTAGGACATTCTTGCAGATAGTACACAAACATGGGATCCCACCCCCTGTACCTCTAACGTCCCAAAAGTTCTACATTGTGGACGCTGAACTCGCCCAGGGTTGTAATAAGGTGCTTGCCCTAATTGGGGTTCAATCTCTTACATGGGATCTTTACGTTAATTGCCTACGTGACCAGAAGTGGGTACTGAACTTACCGGAGGCCTTGTACGTGAAGCTTCTTGTGTTCCTCTTTGAAGCCCGGAAGAAGCATCAAATGCCAAGTAATGTTCCTTTCATTAAGTATCTTGACGATGGAAAGGTTATGCAGATGTTGAAATTGGTAGACAAAGATCGCACTACAGTGTTTTATACATGGGGGAACAAGGATGTGTCCATTTTATCTCAGTGGACACCTGTCTTCAAGAAATGGATAGATGTGAGGTTTATGCACAGCGACACCATCCAGGCTATGAAGGAATTGGGTGAATCCAAAAGTTCAGAATTGTTTCGCTGGCTTGAAGAAATCGCTGGTATTTTCCCGTTAACCGTTCAAACATATGCCGATAAAATTCTGAAATTGTGTGGGCTGAGGGCAGAAGAAGGATTGGTTTTGAGCGCCACGCATTTCCTTCTGCATGCATGCAAGGAGGAACATCTTTCGGCCATAGTCTGCAGCGTCATGTCCCCAAAGCTTCCTGTTGTGGACTCTAAGGCAGGCGTCCTTGCAAACTTCAAAGGCCCAGTGCTCCTACCAGGGTCTGTCTGCATATGGCCGAAGATTCTTGTCAACGGCTCGTGGAAAGGAGTAGCTGTCTTCCTGTCGGAACTGTATCTTAAGCCCCCAACCTTCGTCGCGGATCAGATCACTGAGAGTGCCATCATACAGTTCCTGAAGGAGGTACTGAATGCATCCGATATTTTCCAGGTCAAAGATCCTCCGAATGCACACTTTGTCATACCTTGTCCTTCAGAGCTTCCCGCAAATGATGTGAAATCGTTACTGGGTTGGCTGCAAACCCTAGCCTGCATTCCAGACCAGCTGAGCTCAACTTTCCGGCAGGTGGAATGGGTGAGGACTGTGGAACATGGTAGCAAAAGGCCCTCAGCAACGTTCCTCGATATGGGGAAGTGGACCAATGTACTGACACCACGGGATGTACCCTTTGTGGACAAGACGTTTTATGAGGATTTAAGCCCATTCTCTGTTGTTCTGAGTCATCTTGGCATGGTGACGGAAGTTGAGCAAGGGGCCAAAGCTGTGGCTGCCCACATAGAAGAATTATCACGAAATGACTTCACGTCAGTTCATAGCGACACTGCCATGAGATGGTATGCGTATTTACGACAGCAGAACTGGATTGGTTGGCTCTATAATCCTCAGGTGAGGAGCATATGGGTGCCGAGTGGAAAGGGGAACGCAACACTAGGCTTCTGGAGCTGTGCTGAGGATTGCGTGGTTAACGATAGCGAAGGTCTCTTTCATAATAGGCTGGTCATCCTTGAGAGATACTACAAAGATCCAGATATACTTAAATTTTTCAAGGAGAACATGGGAGTTGCTTCAAGCCCAGGGATGGAGAAGTATTGCTCGTTGTGGCAGACTTGGAGCATGGGACAGGAAGGTAAAGTTGGTAGGAAAAATTGCGAGGATGCGTGGTATATAATTGCAAAGGGATGGAAGTCATTTGCGAGCAAACCGAGCTCAGAATTGGGCAGATTTCTGAAGCAGAGCCGAATCCCGTGCAGTGGGTCAGTTGACGACTCTAAGAATGCTGATACAATTATTGTAGCTCGTCCCAGTGAAGTTTTATATGCTGATAATCTTATTCTGAAGGAAATCTTTACAAGCTCTTGCCCTTCACTGAAGTTTGCATGGTACCCGAGAACTGCAGCATCAGTGTCTTGGATAGAGGATTTAGTGAAAACGTATACAGACCTTGGCGTGAAATTATTGTCTGATGTGGTGAGCACTGGTTCCAGCAAAATTAGTTGCAATCAGATGATAAACGTACAGGAAAGGAAGATTATAGGGAAAGGAATGTATAGAACCATACTTGGTTACTTGGGTGATCCGAAGCTGAAGTTGTCTGCTCCGGCACGGAAGAGGATGGTGATGGAACTTTGCGGTGTAGAGGTATGTCGTGTGGATCAAGTTGGAGAGGTGGAGTATACTGTGCGTGTGGATGGCAAGCAACTAGTGGCCAAGAGAACAGCGCATGTGCGGTGGGAGAAGGCTGAGAAGTGTATCTACGTTGGGGCACCGCCAAGCATCTCCAGCAAATCTCAGATTGTGCATGAGCTTGCAGATGAGGTGGCCAAAGGGGTAGTGGGAGCAGAAAGAGTTGTGCTTGTTGAAGGATTGCGAGAGATGCTCTTCTCAGCTGCATCTTTCCACTTTGATGATGAGGAGGTACAGTATCTTCTTCTCCGAAGCAACTTGCACCTCAGTCTTGAAGATGAGGCAGTCCTCCAGGAGCTTAACATCTGTGGAGAGGGTGTAATCTCAACGTACTATTAGGATGGATTCCTGCTTGAGTATTATATTATTATGGTTTTTGTGCAGGTGCTAAAGGTATTTAGCGGAATATAGTTGTACTTATTTTTGCTTCCAGTTTCGCATTACCATCTTTTTAAAAGAAACTGGCACCTCATTCTTAGAGATGAGGTTTTATCCTGGATTAGCTTGACCTCTGTGATGAGGTTGTTTTGCCCTGATGCTGGTACTTGTATCCCGGTGCAGTAAGGCTATTTAACAGTACTTGGTCAGTCCTTCTGTTTTTGGCAGTTAAAAATTATTTAGCCAAATATTATGTATATCATGTTTGCAATGAAAATATTAGTATTTGACAATCGCCATGCGTTATTGTTTTTGGCTAAAGATCGTGTCAATTAAAGCATTTTTTAAACGCATGCGTAATAATATTTCTTTGTGTAATCTTATATGCGATGCATGCGTATCTTTCTTTGTGTAATCTTATATGCGATGCATGCGTTTCGTGATGTGGAAGAGAAGTGACAACGTCTTGCCATAAAATTATGTTGGTTATGTAGAAATGTAATAGACAAGAGCTGCCTACATTATTATCTGTGTGCAGTTACTTATCTGGTACCTTATTACTATGGTGGATACTCGTGTCATTTCCAACACAGTTTCCCCTCAAACAAATTGTGACAAGCTGGAACAGGCCATTGCTGCAGTTAAACCCAGTTTCACACTGTCCAACATATACAAGCTTTAGGCTCTCTTCTAATGTGAATTTTTATGGTGATGCTTAATACTCAGGATTTGTTTTACTTTCACGGCTTTTTTCCATGGAGACTATTCAAATTAGTATAAATCCAATTGCATAAACAAACCCCAGTCTAAGTAGTTCCACGAATATAGAATATGAAATTACGTCAAAGGATATAGAATATGAAATTTAAATGATTGTGCATTTGATTCCAAATGTATTGTGGGAATGATCAAACTTTTCATGTCATCTATATTCATCTGTCCAAAAGTTTTCTCTGTGAATTTTCTCCACCAAACAATGCAGATGAATTATGACTATATGGTGGGTGATTATCACATTCACAACATCTAAACTTTTGAATAATCTCAAAGTTTAACACACACACTTTTGTATAACATTGATATTGGGGACATTTTAAGCTACCAAGCACGTAGTAATGGAACTTGTAAATCAAATTTATTGCCCTTAGTATAACCCCATCCCATCCGGCACCATTTTCAACATGGAAGGTGTAGAGGATACTGATGCAGTATAAGCACAAAAAACAACACATCTCGTCTAGGAAATTTGCATTCATCCCAATTGAACAATGTGACAGTTCTTCACAAATATATCATTTCAAATGATAGATTTATTATTGCTGAATTTTATGTTCCATATGGCCAGAAATCTTCATGGGCAGCAGAAACCTACAAATTTTTCAGCCCTTCCAGTGTGACATTCACAAGAGTACCTGTTATTTCATTTTGGGTGGGGGAATAGTCAAAAAAGGTGGAAAAAGAACTTATCCGAAGTTGTATACCTTCACATAGTCCCATGGGATACATGTTGACAAAGGAAGAAGAAAGGAGAGACTTTTAACACCTGCAATGTAGGGAAACATATTCAAAAGGCTTTGACATGTTTAATCTTTTGCTTTTCAATCATTTGTTTGTGCCTCTTTCATGTAACCGAGACATGTTCTCTGAGCATTCCATGCGGAGTCGATTGGCTTCAGACGGTTTGAGCACTTCTTGCACATGAGCATCATCGAGCAACACCATTGCACGTCGCAATGCCTCCTCGGCATTTTTATGCGTTGAAAGTGCAGCCTGACTGTCAGGCACCACATCAAGCTTGTGTATTCCGAGCTCGCCTAACATCACTAACGATTGAATTGATAGAAGAAGACCACGTACACATGATAATCTCTTATTCTCGAGAGAACCATTCCCAGCCCCCAAATGTGATTCTCTCCATTTCATCTCTCCTATCCTTGCTGCTTCCATGAGAAGCTCCTCCGCCTTCCCATAATACTTGTGTGCCGTAGAATTGTTGCCCGAAGAAACCAACGATTTTCTTCCCTTCTGAAGAAGTATGCCACCAAGCTTCAACAAAGATGCCGCTAAGTGAATGTCATTGGGGTCATGATTGTCTTTCAATACAGAAATACACCGTTCTAACAATCCTTCACATTCATCAAACTTACCCTGTTTAAGAAGAATAGTAACCAAGAGTTCGATACCAGAAGCAACATCTAGGGCACTTGCATCTTTAGAGAATTCCAGTATTTGCACGGCCTTCCGTTGATTCACCTCTGCTTCTTTCAAGTGTCCAGAGAAGAGCAATACTTCCGAAAGCCGTCCCCTCCTTTTGATTGCGATGGCGGTACTACCAAGTCCAATTTGCTCAAGAATCATGATTGAACCTCGCATGAGATCAACAGCACCGTTCACATCCCCACGCAGCCGAATCACCTCCCCTAAGTGAAACATAGTGTTCGCATACTCAGGATGATCAAAGCCCAAAGCTCTGCCTTTAATCTTCAAAGCTTCTTCATAGCATTCCTGGGCTCGATCGAGCTTTCTTTGGAGCAAATAGAACCCAGCAAGATTATGTAAAGCGAACCCGGCACTTCCATCCTCAATACCTGAGGTCTCCAGGAGCTGAGAGATGGCCTCAACATAGAAGGGCTCAGCTTTTTCATATTCTTTTTTCATCCGGTAAAGTTCGGCCAAGTTGTTATAGCAAGATGCCACATGTGGGTCTCCGTCACCAAACCCTAGTTTAGCCTCTTCCAGTGCCTTGTAGAAGTATTTCTCAGCATCATCATATAATCCCTGAGAAGAGAGCTTCCGGGCCTTGTCTGTAAAGACCCTCCATTTGGCGGTGTGGATGTTTGATTTGGCTTCAGGTGGTTGCTGTTGACGATCTTTCTCTTCTTTTCCACCGTCATTGTCATCATCTTTCTCTTCAATTTTAGCTCCTTCTTGACAACGGACTCTTCGTTCTTCATCCAACCATAAGGCAATTGCTGAGAAGCCCATCACAAGGAGTGCATCTACAACATTTCTTCTGAAAAGACCCAATTCTGTAGGGGTCTCTCTGAAGCGTCCTGAACCCTTCTTACTCATCATGCCAAGGCACGTCATCGGAACTTGGCTGGAGCCCGTTGAATCGGAACCGGAATCTGGGTTCGGACGGTTCAGATTTACGATGGAGATTCCCTTGGTCGCCCTGAATGTCCGAGCAGGACATAACTTGGGCAGGCTTCTGCTACAGAAAGCCATGGCCTGCTGCTTAAAATTTTGTCAACGGGGGCTCTTCGTGAATCAAATCAGTCCTGTCATATATAGCGAGAGAGAAAGACAGAGACAGAATAATGTATGTATGTTACATGCACACACATAGATAGGTGCTCAGTGCTACCCAGCCTCAAATCAATATGTATGGGAGGAAGTGAGTAAGTGTTAGAGGCATATAGGTTCCTTTCACCATTCCATTGACTATATTTGGAGGACCACCTAGCGGAAACTTCAATTAGCATGTGTGTGAACGTGTATATATATCTATGTATATGTATATGTTCTATGAGAAGTCTCTAGTTCATCCTTCAACGCATGCTCAATGGTCAATTTTAGCTAGACTCGAATGATTAACATACACATATTTGTCCATCTATTTCGATCACTTGGGGGGATTTTCCTCCATAGTTCTCTTGAATCATTCTATGTGTTTCTAGCTTGTTTTGCATCCAAATTCTCTTAAATTGAGCTTGAATGATAGTATGATTGAAAATGAAAATATTCAATGTTTGGGAGTCCACTCAATTGCTTCTGTGAGAATTCAGTTTACTTGAATTTCAGCGATGTCGTTATATCAACAGATCCAACCTTCGTTACACAATCGACAATATAAACACTACCAAAATTAAAATGGGGCATTGGTCCCCGAGTTATGATACACCACTCGAACAAAGTTGTTTCATTCTCCGAAATGAGCTCTCTTGTAGCTCAAGGCTACTTCTTGTTATTATGTTGAATAATACCATGGTGTTTGTGTACTACAAGTAACAAGCCCACTTGAGAGCTCAAAATGTATGGGCAACATAGACTATATCAAAGGAAATTTTGAGACTTGCATATATAGACCACATGCAACACAAAAAATGCATATCTAAAAATAGATCTAATGCCACATGGACCTCGTATTGGTCATCCATAAGATTCAACAAGGCGCGAGTAGCAAATGAACGGAGGAGAAGAATACAGAGACAATGTGTCTTCTTAACTCGATAAAATCTAGCAGAAAGGACCAAAAAGTTAATAATGTTTTGATGCTTCTTTCCAAGTTGGCACGGAATGACCTATGTATATATATGAGTAGATATTCCGGACATGTTGGAAACGAGGCATGGTCGACAAGTAACACATGAGCACACGAAATGTTTTGGTTTCTAATTACATCGTGATTTCTTCCTGGACCCCAGGTGTGAAACCGAACAAAATTAGGGCTTTGCCAGGACTAAATAAGGGGACGCATAGCCACTGTTCAGGATTCTCTGTTTTTGTGATACGTTTCAGAGAGCGCTCGCCTGTTCTAACTTCTCTTGAGAGAATTGGCGTGTCTTTCTTTCGTTGTTTTCCATGGCCGATGATGCGATACATCATTTAACACCTGACAATGGCTGACTGTTTCAGTGATGCCATCTTCTTTCGTTAAAACTGACTGAGGCCTGTCTGCACTCTTTTGGCTGAATGGATCAAATGCTCGTTCCGCTCCTTTGTTCTCTGATCCTCTTTTTTCTAATTTGTTTCTGTGCCGCATTCTGGGCTGGAAGTAATCGAAATAAACTTTTAAGGGAATTGGCCAAGCAAATAAGACGAGCTAAAAAAGCAAGACAGGTCTTTTCTTTTTTGGTTTGGCTTAATTTGGGTTTCAGTACATTCTTTGAAAGCAGATTTTGATCGGATGACAAACAACCATCTTGTTTGCTTCTAAATTCAGAATCGGCTAAATGGAAACACATATCAGACGTTGTTGAAATGGCGTTATCGACCTTTCCGGATGGGACATAAGAGCAGACATAAGGATTAATCTGTCGCGAAGAATAGGAGAATGCATATATTCGCTCGCTCCTAAGTAGAAAATTTTAAAGTTCAGCGTGATTTGTCTCGCAATTGCGCGGGACTGTTCTAATGATATCAGCAGATTGAACAAGGACTTATACATCTACTTACGCTCTCCGTAGAGTTATTCAGCAGATTCGTTTCCTGCTGGCTTGAGTTTTTGTGTTTTTCTTCTCATCATTATTGCGCTCTTTCTCTCGCTCTTCGTCGATCTCTCTGCTAAGTCAGGAGAATTGAAAGCTACAACGGTTGGTGGTACTAATCTAAATTTCGGAGGCAGAACACGTTTGGCAGTCAGTGGGAGGATCTCGATTTTGACACTAGTAGTTATTGATTTGTCCAAAATTCCACTGATTTCCATGTTTCTAGTTTTCGGTAGCGCAATAGTAGTCTTTGTGAAATGATAACTATTTGCCCTAATTCATCCTTATATGATATATCATAGAGAAAGAGAGACAGAGATATTTGCCCAGATGGATGTAGCTTAGTTGGTAAGGTTGCCCAATAGAGACCAGGAGGTCATGGGTTCAACCCTTACATTCCACACTGGCATCTAGTGAATTAAGAGAAATTCATATCTAAAGTATCTAATAAAGGGGGGAGAAAATCAGGTTTCAAACCCAGGACATACTGCTTCCTAGTATAAACAACTTACCACTAGGGTAAGGTAATTATGATAGAGAGAGAGAGAGAGATAAGAGTAATGCACTTAACAATGTATTAGATCATAAGAACAGAATATACATGTTTTTGCCAAATATGATGTTAGAATTTAGCCTAGTATGTAATGAGCGAATGAGCCACTTAGTTATCCAAAGGAAATTACTAAAACTCTAGGTAATGGACAATTTGTTGTGTCATAAACTATGATGATTTCATGGAATATGACAAGATAGTTGACGATATGGAAAGAGGTTGACCTCTTAAATTATGAGGGTCTTAAAGAACAAGAGAAGATTGACGGCAACATAGAGAGGAGTAAAGGGCTGAAAGGTGTAGAATACAAAATGTCCTAGTAAAGTTAGTGACGAAGTCAAATCTTGTAGCCTTATAACTATGAAAGCACATCCAAGCATTGGGTAGAGAGACTAGGAGAACTGTGTTAACAATGAATGTTATGTATCAATAGCGGATTGATTTGGTTTGTTTCATTAGTTTCAAAATAAATAGATTAAGTTTCTAAAACTTAAACCAATTTGAGAGATCATTTTGTGGTGTGCATGTGTTCCTTTGTGCCGCCCTTTTAGCACACATGTAGCTTAGCCAACCCAAATGGGTACCTATATATCAACTAAAAATTGAGTAAAAAGTAAGAAGTTAAGTAGGTTGGTTTTGATTGCTTATGTGCATTTCACATATTGGTGGAGATGACGTGCAACAACCCCTCATGTCTAAGCATCCGCTTTGTAGTATGGATCACTTTCACCAGTATCAATCACTCCACCCTAGTCTTTGGTAATAGTATCTCTTCCATTCGCGCCGCCTTAGTTCACCAATTAGGTCTCCCGACATCAATCGCTCCCTCCATCTAAGTCCTTTTTGTTGATCACCAACATCTTTACCACTCTCGCACGCAAGCTTGTTGCACTGTCACCTTAGGCAATGTAATTTTCTCACTCCACTTTTATGTCTTGCCCCACCAACTCTTCCCCCTCACCTTAGGTTGTGATTGGTTCCTCAAGCATTACGCTATAATTGATTTCATTGCTCATCAACCTCTTGTCGCACGAGCTCCCCCAGTCCCCCTCCTACACAATAGTAGCCCTCATGTCCCCCACCTCAACCAAGTTTAGGTGGTCCTTAGTCCACAGGAGCAATTAATCTCTATTTGCCAATTGTTAGCTCGTTTTGTGTCACTAGCCCCGTCCAACTATTATCTAATCAAGGCCACCAGTTCCAAAAGGATGTCCTCAACATCGTTGAGGCTGAGCTAGGTATCCAATAGGTGTTTATGTCCCCATGCCATCCTCTGACAAATGGCCTCATCGGACGTTGTCGTGAAGATCCGTCACTACGTGTAGATCGTGAGGCGGAACTGTTGGGGTTCTGGACCGGAAGGACTCGAAGTTTGCACTAGCTTTAGTGAGAAAGTATTTAAGATAGATTGAAAGAGAGAGAGAGATTAAGATAAAGATTGAACGCGTGACTTTAGATTTAAGAGACAAGATTGATACATCAATTGAATAACAAATTTATTACTTTAAATTTCTTGATTAATACATCGCTCCGCGTTTTTCTTCTTTATCCACTCTTTTATAGACGCCCCTATGCATATGATGCATGTGAGGGTTCAAGACATGCATACAATGCATGTGATGCATGTTTGTCATTTGGCGCTTATGCATTACATGTGATGCATAATAACCATGTCACTCAATCAAGCTCTAATATGAGAATTTACATGTAAAACTATAATGATAGAAGAAACCTTTCTAAGGAAATGACTAAGCTTAGTGGTAAGTCCATTGCCTCCTATCTTGGAGGTGTAAGGTTCAAGCCTTGCTTGCATCCATTTGATTACAAAGTTCTAATAGGGTTTTTAGTTTAGATGATTTTGTTCGTTTCACACCGAAATCGTCGCGATTAACCTATCCGATTGATCCGTCTATCCGGTCCGCTTCTGACCCAGCGATCTAGTCTATCCGTTCCGGTTCTAGTTCTGTCGTCGTCCGGTTCTGGCTCGGTCGTTGTCCGGTGCCAATCCGGTTCCGGCTCCGTCGTCGTCCGATGCCGATCTGGTTCCAGTATCGGTTCTGTCCGTCCGACTCCGTCCAAAACACTATTTTGAATAACTTGGCCACATCCAGTCGTTCAAGTTATACAACCAACCCTTTTGTGCTCCTAACACTTAGATAAAATATAAAGAGATATGGCTCTACTTATATACCCTTACATCCTGATGTTGTCCTATTTATGTGGGATATCTCACAATTTTGTTTTTTCTCTTCTTCTTCTCAAACTTCACATTGATATAACTTGACACTAATTTGTCTGTTTCACATGTGGTAAAATGCATTCGGAAGCTCTTAAAGAACTCTATTTTCCCGTACCAAGATATTAAGGTAATCTAAAATAGTATCTTCACTATCATTGTTTCATATCTTGTGTAAAGAACCACACTCGATTTTGGACATTCCTCGCAATTTTTCACACCATTGGCGAAAATCTTCATGACATCGCCTCAACAAGATCCTCAAGAAAGAGATTGTCGCTTACATCGATCCATGCCACAAAACCTGAGATCAAATCGAGCATTGTATGGGCGTAATCCTCACCTCCCACCAGAATCGTCCATTGATGTCCATTCAAAACCTACCAACATGGATAGTGTCACTTGGGAGCTCTATCTCCAATACATGCTCCCCCTCCTTCAACAAGCCACTACTCCTGTTCCTGTTGATGTTCCTGTTCTTGCTCCTCAGTCTCTTGTTTCTCTCATGGGGGAAATGTGGTGTGCATGTGTTCCTTTTAGCACACCCTTTTTAGCATGCAAGTACCTTAGCCAACCCACTCTTTTTAGCATGCATGTACCGAAGCCAAACCCAAATGGGTACCTTTGTATCAAATATAAATCGAGTAAGAAGTAAGAAGCTAAGTAGGCTGGTTTTGATCTCTTATGAGCATTTCACAATACATTTAGAAGATGAAATAGACAATTCCCTTTACCAAACAATCAAGCTGGCTAGTTTTGCCCAAAACCTTACTAAAGACAACCCTATGGAAACCATATGAAGCTTGATAATTGGATTTGAGTAGAGACCTAACACATGTGTACATTCTTAATGAAAAACAACATGGTCGTAGTTGTCGTTTGCAACTTTGGAAATGACTTTTTAGTATCGATTGTTGCATCAAAGAAGAGATAGATACACTTATCTTATATATTTTTATTTGACCTATGTTCTCAACTGTAGTATGTAGATAGATAATAATGTGCAAAAATAGAAGAAGGGGTATTGAAGTAGGTGTGGATTCGTTGCCAAAATACGAGTAATTGGATTAATATGTGAATAGGATTAGTCTTACCACTAACATGGGTTACTATTAGCCATGTTAATGAGACTTAATGTGGTTTGTATGTTGTTTATGATGTTATCATTATTGTTAACATCGTTGTTAATGCTAGTGGTATTGTATGAGGTCATAGTTGTGAAAAAACATGTATTCTACGTTTTAGAGTATTTTTAAGTAATTTACACTCATTCTATATTTCCATTTTATAATATTTTAATTTATTCTATGTATTTGACATATTCTACGTATTTTATTTATAATATACATATTCTAAGTATTTTGAAAAAGAAGGTAGAACACTTTTAGAATTGTTATTCTAGGCGTATTGTAAGCAAATTATGCCACAACAATGATCTCGGTCTTATTTTTTGCCATCTAGACCATCATATGTTGAGATGTATTACAAGGTGGATGTTCCCCTTGTGCTTGAACTTGAGCATTTACGAAATGTATTGTGGTTTGTTTGGGAAATCTTGTGTTTGGGCTTAGCAAGAGGGTTGGAGAGAATGTAATATTTGTTAGACCAAATAGTGAGTGTGATGTATGCATCAATTCGGCGTGGGAACATGTGTGCGTGTGTCTTAATTGTGCACTATTTGCTAAAGTGCCCATGTGTGCCCACGATGCTACAAATACTGTCTTCGTTTTTCTTCTACTCTAATGAGAAAGCCTGCCTAAATTTCAAAATTATTTCATTGTGTATTAATATTATATATAATTTGCTAGAAAGCGTTAGTTGTGATGGAATTAACATCAATAACACTATAATGGAAGATGACTGATAATATGTGGGATTACATAGGCTCCAAGCAAGTAACCCTCAAAAAGCTAATGGATTGGTATTGTTAGGAGCTCGAATCGTCATGCACAATGATACAACTGAGAGTGTTATTTAAGAGTCTACGATATCACCAAATGGTGGTGATAGGAGCAGTAAGTAACATGACTTGATTAGTGATTACAAGAGAGAGAGGTAGTTTGGTGGGTTAGAAGGGAGGGGTATTTTGGGCAACCCATAGAAATGTTGAGATAGGGGCATTTATGTAATTAAGATAAATTTGGGGGTATTTTCCGAAATACAATATATGGGACAGTAATAAAAAGAGAGCGTTCTTCACTGTGAGAGAAGGAAGAAGGCGAGGCTGTATTTTGAGAGCGAGAGCGCAACAGAGAGGAGACAGAGACCGAGATAACAGTGACGAAGAACTGTCCATCTCTCCAGAGAGAGAGAGAGAGAGAGAGAGAGAGAGAGAGAGATTTATCCATGGATTTGAACGAGCTCCCCACAGAGGAGCGAGAAGACCCTCGATTCGAGTCTGCTGTGGAGATAATGCGTAGAGTATGCATACATACGCTACACCTACACCTACACCTAGACACACACACACACACACACACACACACACACGTCCCATTGTAAGAACGAGCACATGGAATTTAAGAAATAGGAAAAAGAAAAAGGTAAAACTTGTAATCTTATTTTCTCATGAAATGTCGTTTTTTTTTTCTTCCTTTAAATTTTTGAAGGAGAGAGAGGAGAGGAGGCAACGCATGGAGAAGAAGAGGATGGCAGAGTCCCCTGCTACCCCTGCCCAAGATTACAGCAAGGAGAGAGAGATCGATCGAGTGCGGAAATACAAAACTTCAATTCCAATCCTTCCTGAAGGTATATATACAGTCTCGTCTCTTTCTTTAAAGGAGATTTTTTATTTTTCCTTATGTTTATGTTCCTATAGTTAATTCGATAGCCTTTCCAATTTTATGTGGAAGCGAATTTATTTGCTTCTTTTCAATCAAGAAGCTTTCAAATATATTCTCCACACACAAAATTGCATATTTCATGAGCCCTTCAAGCATGGGTGAGGGTTACCTCGCAGGGTGTAGACTAGTAATGTTTTGGTAGTAGATAGGGCTGTGGGTATTACCGTAATGTGTTGGAATTCAGATTCGATATAGCCCTCAAAATTTCAACTGAACACATGATTCAGTAAGACATAGATTTTCTAACTCGTAAAATGATTCAATTTTCTATATTTTCGGTTCTCCTATGATGCAGTGGGAACCCACAAACTATAGATTGTGAAGCAGACTGTAATGAAGCTTTGATGAGCCCTTCAAGCATCACCTGTGGGTCTTCTTGAGTGCTGTAGACAGGTTTATGGATATTACTGTAACAAGTTAGAGTTAAGATTTGTTATTCACTCTAAAAATATCTTTCAACTGGACAAATCATTAAAAATACCATTATTGGGTAAGATACAGATTTATTGAGGATGTAGCTGGAGTGTGTTAACTCACAAAAATGATTCAGTTTTTTATATTATTGGATCTCCTATGATGCATCTGAGCCTCCAAAGAATTATTTACAGTGCATGCTCTAAAGCAGTGACCGAGTTGTATTGGAATGCCATAAAATTTAGCAAGAATGTTGTCTTATAGTGGGAATAATTGTGCCCCCATCATTTAGACACACAGCTTGAATATGAATATCCCTACTCTTATGCATCGTCAGAACAACTAAGATTTACTACAAGGTTGTTATTTTGTTTTATATTCTTTAATTCATTCCTGACGTCAGCTATATGTGTGGTCTCCTGAAAATCACTTATAATGACCGTGTGCTTCTATTAAAATGCTATTCAGTCAGGAGTCTTAGTAACTGGGGCTTGACATGTTTGTAGGTTGGGAACCTTTGCTTAAAAATTTGACTTTGTAGGTTGGGAACATGTTTCTACTAATATATCTTCTCTCTATAAGCAGAGCCATTTGTACTTTACTTGTTTTATGCTAATTGTCCATATGCATAGCATGTAAAGCAACTTCAACAGCTAAAAATTTGTGGACTAACTGCTCATCCAATTTTTATAGGATGGATAGAGTGTCCAAAAATTGGGAAACCAATCGCTGGTTTAATACCTTCTAAAGTTCCACTAGGACCTCGATTTAATGAAGTTGTTGAGGCAGGAAAAAGATACTCACCACAACATGTTGGCCGACTAGCACGGGCTTTGGGTAGAGAGGTTTGCTATTTTTTTTCTTGTCATTGTACAATGTGTTTGGTCTCTACTTCCTATAAATCTTTACCTTTTTTTTCATAGGTGGGAATGGTGGTAGACCTCACAAACACCACACGATATTACACCCCTGCTGAATGGAAAGACCAAGGCTATAAATATTTGAAGGTTGTTAAAGACCTAAACTCAATGATTAAGATTTTGATATCTTCTACATTGATCTGGAGATAGTTTGTCTTCTATTGCAGATACCATGTAGAGGCCGCAATGAAGTTCCAGAAAATGATAGAGTCAATGAATTTGTCTATGAAGTAGGTGATCTGTTGGTTCCTCTTTTTTCTAACGAAGTCTTGATATGCACCCCATGGTTTCTTATATTATTTGACTGGAACAGGTTATGCATTTTCTTAGTTCCCAGAGAACAAGTCCCAAAGCTAAGTGCATTTTAGTGCACTGCACTCATGGATTTAATCGAACAGGCTACATGATTGTAAACTATCTAAAGAGGACACAGCAAGGCCTCACTGTTGAACAGGTAGCTGAAGTGGAAAGTGTAACGCCTGACTGCTTGGCACTTTAATTGCGTGCATCTCACTTTATTTAATTTGAAGTTTCAAATTTGTACTATTGGCTACTCTTTTTTAAAACTCTAGAGTATTTGTTGATAGTTTTTAGTACCTCTCTGTTGAGATTATCTATGATGTGAAAAGTAACATTAATGTCAGTATTTAACAGAGCAACATGGCTTTCTTAGGATTTAAGATTTCTAAGCCCCAATATATTCTGTTCTCATAAAACAAGAACAATTAGACTCAGTAGCAATAGATGATAATAATGGAAGGTCATATCTCTCGTTCAGAGTCCAAAATTTCAGTTTCTGTGATATACCATGTCTTCACTTGTAATTGTTCAAGAGTCTCATGCGATGAATGTGTTACTATATGTAGATCATCATAGATCAGTCAATCATATTTAGTGAATGATTAGTTGCATTGTTAGATGGTTAGTTCCTTCTAGGCTAGATGGTTAGTTGCATATATCCTGTAGGAGTTTCTCAGCCTAATGGAAAAGAAATTGGAACTTGGAAGACAAATGGCAAAAGATTGGGCAACAATTATATGGTAGTTGAGTCCATGGGGAAGAAAGTCGTGGCATACAAGTTAAGAGGATGATACTTTAGATGCAGGTTATTATCACGTTACACTGGTAATTTTTATTTTGATATGCACACTAAAGTTTATAGAGAGTGCACACCTTCCCTTTCCAATGCAAGTGCTGAAAGTGACAATAGTGATTGATTGAGAGATTATTTCAATGCCACCAATTGTCCAATCTTCAGAAAGTTCCATTTTCAGGTGGTATGTGTGCTTTTAGCACTTTCAACTTCCCCTTCTATGAACATATTTTTCTATGCAGATAACTTTTGTTTTGTTTTCGCTTATCGATCCATTGCCTAAATTTGTGATATTTTCATGAAATGATGTTTTCATCATATGGATTCTAACTAGTGACGTTTTATCATACAGGCTCTTGAGCAGTTTGCAGCAGCAAGGCCTCCTGGAATATATAAGCAACATTATATTGAGTCACTTTTTACTTTCTACAATGAGAGAAGACCTGAATCAGTTATAGCACCATCTACCCCTGAATGGAAGCGTGTTGACTTGAATGGTGATGCAAATGCAGATGATGATGATGGTGAAAATGATGGAGAAATTTTGGCTGCCCTCCAGGTGAGTTGTGCGACAAATGTATTAACTGGTGTACCCTCTGTGGTTAAATTTTAGTTTATATTAGTTAGGTTCTACTTTTTTGCATTAGAAGGTCCAGGTATGTATGAATTAATAGGCACGGTTTATGTGTTCAAATGTTCACAGTTAATAAGAAAGGGACACATTTTGCAGATGTTTCGTTAGCATTCACTGAGCATGTTTGAATATCAAACACTTGGATCCATTTATAATGGAAACTTGGCTTGCATTTGCAGACTGTGAATGAAGAAACCATGACAAATGATGATGTACTCGGAGATGCCATCCCAGACATGCAACAACTTGAGATGCAAAAGATGTGTATATATGGTTTGCATATCAATACGGTATGGACAAAAGTTGACTGTTTTTTGCACGATGAATATTCTTGCCTCTCAATCCTAAATGACTGTGACCATTTTGGATGTTTAGATCTTTATATACGAGTTTGCTTACGTAGGGATCAGTCCCGTACTGTTGATTTGGATTGATTTTCTAGAATCTAGCTTAAAGGTATTATTTTATGTTGGAGTTTGATTGTCCAAGTAGTAAGGATAATAAGTTGAGTTACTGTCATGAGATATCTTGTAAGCCCTGAATAGCACCAGGGTATATGTGTTGATTGATTCTCCAAACTGAGACCTGTTTATCTAATGGGAGTTTAAGTTTTATCCTGAATATCTTCCAACTCTTCTGGCTCAATTTAATAGACATGCATTTGGTAGAACTCCCCCTCAATATGTTTGTGGAAAAATGCTTTAAAACTATGACAAAAGCTCAATGTTCTAATGGTATATATCTGTTTATCTAATGGAAGCTTAAG
This sequence comes from Azolla caroliniana, assembly GCF_043228905.1. Lineage (NCBI taxonomy): Eukaryota > Viridiplantae > Streptophyta > Polypodiopsida > Salviniales > Salviniaceae > Azolla > Azolla caroliniana. Next base: position 24,289 of record NW_028230619.1, read on the forward strand.
TTCCTGCTCAATTTAATAGTGTCATGCATTTGGTATAATTCCCCCTCAACAGGTGTGTGGAAAGATGCTTAAATTTTTGGCAAAAAGCACAATGTTCGATTTTGTTTCCTAGAAGTGGTTTTGCAAAGTCTGTTTATGATAGTTTTCTGCCATTTATTCATTTCTCTTCTTCTTCATGCCATGCTCTCAATGTCCTGTCCCCTATGTTGACCCATCTATTGCCCCATGTTTCACTCATGTTGTCAGCATATCATCATCATGTAATGTAGTCTATCTATTGTATATGTAATATTTCTGTCTCCAAAAACGAAGAATTCCTATCTTAATTGGAATGGAGAAATGTAGTAGTAATCTTCTAATTTCCCTGGTGTAGTCATAGTGGATACTCTTGGCAATGACCATTTTATATGCCGTGTTTTGTGCTTTCGTCAGGATTTTTGTACAGATAATATACAACCATGATCTTGTAATGAAAAAGGGAAGAATTGCCATTTACCATGATATATTGTATTCTGTCCTTGCAACTTGCGTATTTATTTGTGTTTTAATTGTATACTTTGGTTGGTTCATTGTTTTGATTAAATGCTTATGTTCATACTTAACTGGAAATATGGTTGAATGTTATGATAAATGAAGGTTGAAAGACATCTATTTGCTGATAGTTTAAGGGCAGAGTGAGTCCTTTTGGGGAGCTAATTGTAAAGCTTCTTATTTATCTCTTGCATTTCTGAGTATTTGAGGTCATTTCAACATCCGTGCTGGTTTCTTTAGCCTTTTTATCTGACATTTGTATCATACATCAGATGATGGTTGCAAATTTGGTTTCATTTTGCCTTTTGCAGATGTTAACGTTCTGTCTAATTAACATTTTAGGCAGGTTAAACTCAATTTGGACCTTCTATGTAGATTTTACTTAATCGATGCTGGAACATAATTTTACTATTTTTATGACGTAGGCAGCCTCCAAGCCATGGATACTATCAGTTTCCTGGATCACAGCCTGTGCTGGTTTCTTTAGCCTTTTTATCTGACATTTGTATCATACATCAGATGATGGTTGCAAATTTGGTTTCATTTTGCCTTTTGCAGATGTTAACGTTCTGTCTAATTAACATTTTAGGCAGGTTAAACTCAATTTGGACCTTCTATGTAGATTTTACTTAATCGATGCTGGAACATAATTTTACTATTTTTATGACGTAGGCAGCCTCCAAGCCATGGATACTATCAGTTTCCTGGATCACAGCCTGTATCACTCAGCAGGCATGTAATTAACCATGTTTCACATTTGAATAATTCAACAAATATAGATAATAAATGTGAATGTAATGAATTTGAGTAGGATAGGATACTGGCTTTTGAGTATCTCAAAGGCTGCTCATGAGCTTCCAAAATATGCTAGCATATTTGACTTTGTTTCTTCATGCTTCTGGTTTTGCAGTGTAAATCTTCAACTGCTGAGACAAAGATACTATTATGCAACATGGAAAGCAGATGGTACACGTTACATGATGTTTATTACTCGTGAAGGTTGTTACCTAATAGACAGAAAGTTTCACTTTCGGAGAGTTCAGATGCGGTTTCCTGTTAAAGTATGTATACACAACCATCTATAACTTTATAGTCTATATTTTTCATGGTCATCTTTGCCAACCTAATCAACTAAGTGTAATGTTTTGTCTGCATATGCTGTGCCAAAAGAATGCTCTTTCAGAGACACACCATATGACATTATTGGATGGTGAGATGGTCATTGATGTAGTTCCTGAAACACAACAGCGAACTAGAAGATACCTGATATATGATATTATGATGCTGAATCAGGAGTCTCTTGTGCAGGTAAATGTTCTGTTCTTCATATAATGGCATCGTATTTTGCGATATGGATGTAGATTTTTAAGAGTGCTTTAGTCTTCATTACAGTCAAAATCTCAGGATTTGGCTGAACTGTCTTATATTGGCTCTTTTTTTATGCAAATCTTGAAGTTGACTGCCTCACAGTTTCCACAATGTAGAGACTGTGCTCGCTCAAGTGCTGATCGAGTCTCAGTTATACATCTTCCACAAATGTATTATGCTGTATATTGTTGCAAAAGACAACAACATAACACAAATTGAATTAACTTTTCTCACAATATATTTTACATATCGTATGAAGAAAAATTGCATATGTTTATCATCTCAAACGGTTTATTAGCTTCTGAATGTGGCAATGAAAAAATATTCCAAGCCCCTATCATGGTGTGATAATATAAGAGCACAATGAAAAAATCAAAAGCATTGTTGGAAAGAGGAAAACCCTCAATCCCAGATCTGGACCACTTAATGAAACTTCAAAGAAAGTGATGACAAGTATTATTTTCAATATATAAATCTAGTGGTTTTAAGAGTTCATTTGATTAAAACTCTACCGTTTTCAATGTTGTGAATCAGCATCCTTTTCATGAAAGGTGGAAAAGAATAAAAACAGATGTTGTGGATCCTCGTGTTCAAGATGTGTGCACTAATTCTTGGTACTGTTACGATATGGAGCCATTTAAGGTTAGTTTAAGGTATATGCTTTTCTTTATTTAATAAACAATATGTGAGTATATGATGTCTGTGAGTATCTTATGCCAGGTTAGAAGGAAAGACTTTTGGATGCTGCCTACAACTGAAAAGCTGCTCCATAAATTTATTAAAAAATTATCACATGAAGCTGATGGTCTCATTTTTCAGGTACAGAAATGTGACGAAAGTGGATAAAAATTAAGAAATTAAAGAGCTCCTATGATATAATATAGAATGGATTTAGATTCAGACGTGGGAAGCATCTGTGAGTTTTTCAGCACTACCTGATTCAGGGATGATGTGATAACTACATGTATTTTTCCAAAATTTGTGAAAATATCTTACTTCCACTGTAATGCATGTTGAATGTGAAATAGTTTCTTATCTCATTGTGAGCTGAAACCTATATTTTATGCATCATTTCTATACATCAAATTTACTAGACCTCTTCTTAAAATAGAGAATGGCTATATTATTGAAGAATATCTCACTAGGCAGCATATGAGAATTTACTATATTTTTCTCCTTAAAATAATAAACTAACATCCAAATAGAGAATGGCTATATTATTGAAGAATATCTCACTAGGCAGCATATGAGAATTTACTATATTTTTCTCCTTAAAATAATAAACTAACATCCAAATAGAGAATGGCTATATTATTGAAGAATATCTCACTAGGCAGCATATGAGAATGGCACAAGGTCAGCACACGATATGACCTATTATTGACATTCAACATGGTAACAGACACGAAGCTATAACTTTGGCTGAATTTTCAGTTAATGGCATGTTGTGGATGGGTTTGTTCTGGTTTATTATTAGTGACGAACCAACTACTAACCTTTCTGACAGGGCTGGGATGATCCATATATTACCCGTACAAATGAATCACTGCTGAAATGGAAGTATGCCCATATGAACTCTGTGGACTTCAAATTCCAGGTACATCTCCAAATGATTAAATTTCCATGTTGAAACATATCGATAGCAATATACTAATGGCATTTTCTGAGCATATTCTTAGGTTTCTCCAGATGGGAGCTCTCAACTGTTCCTTATTGACAGAAATAAACAGTGGCCTCTGGAAGGTGCATCGGTAGTTTTTCCAAGTAAACATTTCTTCTGGATCTAGACTTTGGCTCATGTTTTTTAAGGGAAAAACTCTGAAATACCCCTGAAATTTCATGATTTCCTCAAATGCTGGTTTAGATGAATTAACTGTAAAATGACTCAAATAGCATGTATGATTGCTCAACAGGGGGTTTATTGACAGCATTTGGGAATGGTGATGAAAACCTCGGGACATTTAGGGAAATAAAGAAAAATTGTGTATTTCAGAGTCTCTCTTTTTCCTAGAGTTGATTTTGAGCTTGCTGTTTGAGAAAATAGATGAAACATCTTTGTTTGATCAGATGGAGAAGATCCCAATGATTATTCTGGGAAGATAATCGAATGCTCCTGGCTTCCTGAAGAAAAGAAATGGGAATACATGCGTGTTCGAACCGATAAAGATACCCCGAATGCTGTTAGAACCTACCGGAAGGTCAGTTATAAAAATGCGGAGTCTTGATATTAATGACCAAACATTATAATGAGAATATCTGCTGTGTAGGTGATGGAGAGCATTAACGACAACATTACTGAAGATGTTTTACTTAATGAGATAAATGAGATATTGCATCTCCCCATGTATAAAGAGAGGATTATTCAGGAGCAACGGAAGATGGGGCAAAGGAAGGAATAAAAAATGCATTGTGCCAAAGTTTAGCTTTGGGTTATAATCCTAAATGGGAAAGGAACATGCCTTGGGTTGTCTTCGGAGGCTGTACATGTACGTGTTGAGTTCCCTTTTGCAAAAGGATCATATGTATCATCACTCTGATGTTGGCACAGAAATGAATGCACTATTTTGAGATGTGCTCATTCATGTTGGTTGTATGCTCTTATTATTATGCAAAGCCAAAAAAGGATGAAGCATAATGGTCAAATATGTATCTCGGTGTATAGTGACCATGATATTATAATTGCACACGACAGAATTCTTTCTCTGTGGGGTGTCTTTCAGCATTTCTTGGTCGTGTTGTCTTCTGTTCTCAGTTTTGTTATAGAATGTTCCTTTGGAGCAGAATTCAGTCTACACATACAGACATGGATGTATTCATTCAGATACATCCATATACATATATCCATATTAACATCTAGACTTTAAATGACTTGTTTACACTAATTGAGTAACATTTTTGGCTTGAACTTGAACTTGAACAATGGTTTTGCAATTGGGCTGACACTTGTAGTAACTTGAATTTGTGGTACCATTCATGTGAAATTTCCTAATTGCAAGATAGCACCATTAAACTCGTTGCACTGCACAACTACTTGCTCAATGTGGTTCCGGCTTCGGCTTCGGCTTCATATAGCTAGCTCACCCGTGTGTTCACTCTAGTCTGTTTGATGTTGCGGCGGATGGCTCCTTATCCATACTCCCCCTCAAGCTTGGCTGGTCCATGACCAAGAGATCGAGGTTTGTTGTGAATTGTCGTAGCTTGTCAGCTCCTAGGGCCTTGTGAAGATGTCGGCCATTTGCAGTTTCGTGCTGTGTGTTGTAGGCCGACGTCTCCTGCCATGACATGTTCTCGGATGTAATGATAGTGCACCTCAATGTGCTTAGTTTGAGCATGGAAAGTCGGCCTTGGTCAAATCAGCCTCTTCTTCCACGACCTTCTCCTCTTCCTTGGTCAAATCAAAGTGATTTTGTTCGAATGGAGATCAGTGGGAGGATTTTCCCTAGTGAGGACGATGAACCTTATTGCACCGAACCGAGGTGCTAAGCCACCGAGGTATATCTGCAACATTTCATCATTGTCGATGTTGACGTTGATGGACCCGAGGGCATCACACGACTCCTTGAGCTTTAAGGTATAGTTGTCGATTGACATGTCCCTCTATTGAATACTGATAAACTCTTGACGAAGTTGAAGCTTGCATGTAGCCATGTTGGCCGTGAAAATGTTGTTGAGGTTCCCCCACACCTCCTTTAGCGTTTTGGCCTCTTGGATGTAGCCGAGCATGTGATCATGAATGCATGATGCAAGGCAGTGCAACACACGACTCACCGCTCACTCCCAAGCAAGGTAGTTGGCATGTGTTGGGTTGGGTTCTGTTTCTTGTACTCCCAAGATGCAAGGCTATTTCTATCAAGTTTCTCGGTGGGAAGAGCGCTTCCCATCTAAGTATTCATGATAATCGATTTGTATGGAGTGAGTTTTCATCTTCTTCTTCTCTTGATACGAGCTGTGTAGATTGCTTCAACAATGATCAACTGGTTCTTCGTGAATGTAGGCAAAGACACCACACACGTGGTTAGGCTTGGATCAAGCTACCAAGCGCTCTACCATGTAAAAAATCAGAAATGATTCTATGTGGCGAAATGTATTTGTATGTGTGTGTGTGCAGTCGAGGGGGAAAACACAATGTATATCTAACACAAGAAAACTGTATATTAACAAGAATAAGATAATCAACCTTACAAGAGGAGGAGAGATGTGCTTATGTCACCTTCTCTATACAACCACCACTTACAAAAGAGAGGTGGAGACTTAACTACACTAAACATGTGTCGTAGAACTTTAAGGTTCTATGACACACTAGTTACTATATTAGGAGGTGAAGTGTTCACACTTGAGTATGCTAGGGTGTGTTCCCACACTAGGGAAGTTGAGTTTGATTCTCAACAAGAAGTTTATATGATCTTAAGCAATCACTTTGAAAATTGTATAAAAAATTTGATGCTTTTATGAGGTTCCAAAGTTATGCTAGGAGTAATGAAGACTCATGCGTACATACGAAGAAATATATAGATGACTCATATGTGATTTTGATACTCTATGTAGGTGACATGGTCATCGTCGGAAAGAACAAATATGAGTTGTCCAAACTAAAGGAAAGTCTAAGTCAAACCTTCGATATGAAAAATTTAGGAAATGTTAAACATATCCTTGGAATGCGTATTACTCGGGATAGGAGTAATGGATGTATTTATTTGTTTCAATCTGAATATGTATGCAAAATACTCAAGAGGTTTAATATGGAGAGTGCAAAACCTTGGAGCACTCCATTATCTATGCATGTGAAATTGAGCAAAGATGAATGCCCCAAATTTGATAATGAACAAGAGTTCATGAGTAAAATTCCTTACCAGTTTGTTGTTGGTTGTGTTATGTGCGCTATGATAGCGACTAGGCCAGACATTGCATTTGCAGTGGGAGTTATGAGCAGATTTTTGTCAAACCCTGGTAAGAAACATTGGGAGGCATATAAAATGATATTAAGATATCTGAGTGGCACCAAGAATAAGTGTCTATGTTTAGGTGGCGGAAATGTATCCATTACTGGATATACAAACCTTGATTATGCTGGTTGTTCTGATAGCAGAAAGTCTACTTCGGGGTATATTTTTCAGTTTATGGGAGGTGCCATACCTTGGAGATCTCGTCTCCAAGAGTGTACTGCTCTGTCCACTACAAAAGCAGAGTATGTTGTAGCTAGTGAAGCATGTAAAGAAGTTGTATAACTGTCCAGATTAGCTTGTGACATGGGCATACCTAAACTTGTACCCATATTGTTTTGTGATAGTCAAAGTGCCATTACATGGGCGAAAAACCCAGTATACCATGCAAAGAACCAAGCACATTGGAGTGTGATATCATTTCATCCGAGAATGCATAACTGCTGGCTACATCAGTCTTGAGAAAGTTGTCTCTCAAGAAAATGCGGCATATGCATTGATTAAAGCTCTATCGCGTGATGCATTGGAGCATTGCTGTCACTTGATGGGAATTACTTAGCTCTGCAAGTGACACACTTATTGTATATTGTGTAACATATTCATCAAGTAGGATGTGTAGATCTTGGGCAATCTTCCCGTCAGCTTTGTTGATCCCTTGTTTGGCCTTTAGTGGGAGATTGATAGATAGTGAGAAAGGCCAAAAAGGTAATTATTAGTATTTATCACTAGGTATATAAGCTAATAAAACGACCTGTTTTTTTTGTGTGTGTGCCCGCCAAACAATATTTTGCGATTGCCTTTTTCTGTGTGCTGTTCATCGTTTTCTCTGCAGAAAAACAGCAAGTTGTCCGTTGCTCCTTGCTTTCCACACCAGAGTGGTAGAGTTTAGCCATACCTGTTGTATGAGACACCCAAGATGTCTTTTGTACAGACAATAGATTTGTGGTTGAGATTCAGGTTGACAATGTCACCGGGTATGGGCTCAAGTAGTCCTTGAATGCTCATAAGATGATTCAGGGGGACGAGATGGTGAGGAATTCAATGCTGGTAAACGATCGAAAAGGGACAGTTTTATTATGTTTGTGGCCAATTCCTGAAAGTAGTTGGGGTTTATGACAAAGTAGTGGTTCTGTTGGGGATAAGTTTTAGGAGAACATCATGCCAAATTGGGCCCCAATTGTAAGAGCACAATCCTGATTATCAGATAAATCAATGCACACACACACACACACACACAAACACACATACCCATACAATGATTCTCCATTACGACTGTAGCGACAGAGGAAGACCGTTTTTGGATGACTATTTAGTGCTAAATCCAGATGGTAGGTATGGCTGATCTCAATACAGATACATACATACATACATACATACATACATACATACATATATGTATGTATGTATATATATCATATGCATATCTGGAGATTTATCATACACGTTCTACGTAGAATTAGGGTTAGGTTACATTCCAAATGTTTCCCTACGTCAATAACCTTCCCCTTCTCCATGACCTCCTTAGCCTTGGTGTGGCAGCTATGGTGGCTTATTTGATCTATTTCTTCATCCCTGCCTTGTATTCATACACAAAGTTTGGTCGGTTGTCTAGGTCTCCATTGATGGAAAACAATAATAAATGGCATCAAGTTGAAAACCATGAGATGGATGACGTGACTAGTTATGAAAGCAATGAGAAGAAGAAACAGAGTAAGGTAGATGATCATCTTCCTCCTGGGAGCCTTGGTTTACCATGGATTGGAGAGAGTCTTCAGTTTGCTCTGTTCAATAGTTGCCCTATAGGCACCCCTTCTCCTTTCCTCTCCTCAAGGTTACAAAGGTACAATAATAAACCCACTGAGACCAGTGGTTTCTTTCACATGGTTTGGTTTCAGATTAGGCTGAAAACAGTAGACTTTATTCATTGCTCTTTAGATGGAAAATACATGGCAAGTTGTATTATGTATACATGATTGTGAAATGTAATGCATGGAAAATGAATGCATGCATATACTCACTTCCCTATGAAGTCAGAAACAAATACTTGTCATTGTTGGCCAATTTTAGATGATTCAAAAAATTCCATCTACAATGCGGTTCGATAAAGTATCTGATTTGCCTGTCATAATCCTGAAAGTTCCAGGGAAGATCAGAGTCCATCAATTCTTCCCATTTTATATGTATTTCTCAAACTGTAGGAAAGAATTCATGCCTGAATAAATTGATGATGGCAGATATGGGCAAGTGTTCAAGACACACTTGATGGGTAGACCAACAGTGGTGTCCATGGACCCGGGCCTCAACAAATACCTACTCTTGAACGAAGAAACGCTCGTTCGTGTCTACTTCCCGATATTCATTACAAAGATAGTGGGGCCCAACCTGACGGTGCACGGGGCACGTCACAAACGCCTGCGGGAGATTGCGGCATCTCCATTGGGAGTGGGCCCAGCCGCGATTCAACATCATCATTGGGTGGCCATCCAAGAGCAGGCCCTCTCTATATTTGGTTCATGGGGCCAAGGGAAGTTCGAGATCGATGCCCAACATGAGGCCAAGAAGGTAGATCATATATGTATGTTAAATTTTGAGGGAATCATGATCTCAACTCTCCCCCTTTCATTGTGTTCTATCATATGATTCTTCATGGGTTCTAGTACAGTCCTCTTTTAATCACTCTTTGTCTCTCTCTTTTTTGTGGCCACCAACCAGTTCACTTTCAGCCACATTATGAAGCACATCATGGGTGTGGAAGTCACACATGACACTACCATTAAGAAACTCATGGACGACTTTTCGCTCCTTAAGAAAGGATACTCCGCGATTCCGCTAGATTTTCCGGGAACCACTTATCACGAAGTTCTCAAGGTAAGTAAAGAATAACTTCTAAACAGTAGCCAATTTATATGTATGTGCCACCTTATATGGAGTCTTGATGCATGTTCCCGAGAAGTCATCGAAGTGGCGTATGTTTGACAATGCATATGTGCATACTCAAAGTGTACATGTGATCGTTGACCCGTTTCTTAAATATAGGCTCGGGATAGGATCATTGATCACTTTCGTGAAATATTACAAGAAAGAAGACGCTATGTCGGACCACCACGTAACGCGGATTTCTTGGACACTGTAATCGAGACAACTGATGAATGTGGAAGGGCTTTCAGTGATTACGACATTTTGGAATTCCTCTTCTACCTCGTCTTCGGTGGTTTCGAAACTACCTGCATCTTTCTCACAAACCTACTCAAATTCCTCTCGGAGAGTCCACATGTTGTTGACGAGCTCCGGGTGAGCTTGTTCTCTTCATATCTCCCAGTGTCTTCTACTCATAGGTGTATGTGGGTAATCCTTATGCAAAAGAATTAATTGTGTCCTTATATATGCAGAGAGAACACTTGGGCATTCTAGAGGGTAAAAAGGTCGGGGAGCTTTTGGCATGGGATGATTACAAGCGGATGCACTTCACGGATTCGGTAAGACCATGTAAAATGCAAGTCTTCGATGGTTGTATCGTTAGTCGTTGATAGAGGCTAAAGCACTCCATTCATGTGAATCATAGGTAATCAAGGAGGCATTACGGCTAGCGAGTGTAGCACACTATGTAACACGAGAAACACTCCAAGATATTCAATTTCAAGGTAAAAATTTTCAGCTGTTTTGGATGTTCCTGCATTTTGCTTTCATTGGGATGCAGGTGTTAAAAATAAGAATTTGCAATAGATATGGTCATTCCAAAGGGATGGATGGTGTTGCTCAGTTTCTCTATGGTGCATCTCAATCCCAAGTACTACCCCAACCCCCTCAAGTTTGATCCATGGCGATGGAAGGTGAAGTACAAACCTAGACAGACCTTACATGTTGAATATATCAAGATTGAATTTCGTCACATGGACACATCACAATTTTTCTCGACAATATCCTCATGTCTCTCAATGATGTGATTTGGCTCAGGATGTTGCCAATAACAGTCCTCAATTGTTAATGCCTTTTGGCGGAGGAATTCGAGGCTGCATTGGTAACGCATTGGCCAAATGTGAAGCTTCAGTGTTCTTACATTACTTTGTGACGCGTTACAGGTAAGTAATGAAGAAGAAATTCTGTACCTAAAGTTACCCATGTCTTGAATTCAATTTCGTGGTGTCCTACTTTCTCTTGTCTTCAAATTGCAGATGGGAACGAATAGGTAAGAAAGATGGAGAACTTGATGTGGTGTCTGGACTCACGCTTCCCACACTTCGGAATGGCCTACGAATGACAGTGGAAGCTACCTCTTAAGAATTTTTGTTTCTAGCATGTTCAACATGCTTGTGTACCCTTTGAAAGTTAAGGCCGTAATTTGTTAAAAAGAACAATAAATTTTAATCCATCTGTTTTGATCCAATAACTGAACAACAATTCGATATGGATACATTGCGTCTATCATTACAATTCACAATCAAACAATCAAGGTTATGATCTCGTATAGGCAATCTAATGACAATGAGAAAGATCAATCAAGGTTACTTTGTATATGCCTAATGTCAATGAGAAATTTGATAATAACCTCAATGAAGGTCTACATCTATGTTGAAATATCTAAGTCAATTCAATATCACTGCCAAATCATGCCGATTCAACTGGCATAATGATCTAACTAAATTAATGACTGAGACCACAAAATTTGTTCCATTGACTATAGAAAGAGATGTTGAATTCATCATAAAACACATTTATTGAATATTAAATTAGTGATAGTTAAGGACAATGCTGATTTATTTCATAGGGGAAGACAACAATGGATCTTATATATATGTACTGATAGTTATGTCGTCCATGCATCAAATTTGTAAATGTTTCTCTTTGTTGTTGTTGACACTACTAGACCCTCCGAGTTAAATTTTGGTTGATATCTCAATTATTAGACGTCACAATGGAATTTTGAACCCGCCAAAATAGTTATTGCGCAATCTTTAATATAAACTCACTTGAGCCACTACCTTGTGTAGATTCATCCATCCAGATTGCCTTAATTGGATCGGATCTTGGATTTGGTGGGCTTGCAGGACATTGTCCGTGCACTTGTTTTGCAAGTCAAATTATAAACAAGGTTCCTTTTCTTTTGGTTGATTTCTAAAGTGTACGGGGTTTGGGCACATCCAACCTGTAGCATGAGCATCTTTCCGATATGATACCTTTTACCTAATGATGTAACAGAGCCCGAAGATCTACAAACCAAACCAAACCATATTTGACATCAATTATATCCATGTAACGTTCTCACCTTAAAGTTCTTTTAATCCACAATCGAGACATTTACTCAATCAATTCATGATATCTAATGATTATATATTTTTTATGAATAAGCTAAAGCTATATAATACCTTAGCTGAGACAATGGCCATGGCCATTCTCAGTTTTTACATTGAATTCTCCAATATATAACAACAGTAAATGGGGGAGGCCTCACGCTCCCATTCTTGAATCCACAAATTAGATTGCCTGCTGCAAAAAAGTGAGAAATGTAGACAAATCCTCAGTCCACGACGAATTAGTTAATAAGATAAAATCGCCAAAATCTGCACATAAGTTAGGCTTTGGATTGCCATCTTCATTAAAAGTTTTCCTCTATAATCCACCCTAAAGAGTTGGTGATTCGCAAACGACATGCTTATTACTTTTGCATAGTATTGTTTGGCCATAGTATCTACTATTGAAAATAATTGCATTGAGGATAAGTTAGATTCTGTGAGAGAGAGAGAGAGAGAGAGAGAGAGAATAGACAAAGTTACCAAAGGCAAATGCATTAGCAAAATGGGATAATTAAGTAATAAACCATACAACTCACTTGCTAATCAAAGCCATAGTAACCTACACACCTCTCAAATGATAATCAAAGCCATAATAAAGTATTATATTGATCACCTGATAATCAACGTCATAATAAACCATATAGCTCAATTGATAATCAAAGTCACAATAAAACTACATTTATAGCTCAACAATCAAAGTCAATTAATTCATATAACTGGACTCATTGTCAAAATCAAATTAACTATGGAACTCAACTGAAAAAAAAATCAACACCTAATTAGGGGGGAGGGGGGGATATATCAAAACATTCAATTGTATTACAAATTTGCACCAATCTATATAGATAGATGGGTAGAGTGAGTAGGATATGACAGATTATCAGACTACATTCAATACAAGAAATGTGTCTCGTAAATTGCTTAGAAGGGTGGACTTTCTGGCATAGATTGATACACACCTAATTGAGGCATCCCCAAGGGGGGGTGTTTTCTTTGTTCACACACATCAGATGTGTGGTGGAAGTTGACATCTGACAGAGTATGGGTTGAGGAAGTGCTTGAATGCAGAGAAGGAAAGAGTTTCTAAGGAGGGGGAAGGGATGGGCGAGGAGGATTTGACATGCTTTGGGAAAGAGCTAAAGAGACAGGCTTATGACAATTCAAGAAAGTAGTTAGAGTGGCATTTAATTGACATGATTGTGTGCCCACATACAGTCTTTGGGGGGAGGAGAGTAGTCGACTCGCCATTGTTGATGGGATGATTAAGCCCAACTCTTTAAGCAATCAGTGCAGTGCAGTGTTAAATTGAATGGGCAATCAAGCTTTCTCGTTAACCTAACCTGATTTTCAAAATTCTTTATCGCCCAATTTTCCTAAAGTAGATACTACTGTACATGGCATAATTTGGACCAACAAGGGAATGTAAGGAGATTTTGAGTCATAATCTAACAACTCGACTACCCCATGTGAAGTTAAAGACGGACCAACGTCCCTTCATAGGATGCCACGGCACACTTTTCACATTGGGCCTAGGACTTTGCTCCCAAGTGTGTAAATCAGAGCATTCAATACCCCCACACACTCACTCACATTTTCAATGATTGCCACTTGCTACTGTAGCTATACACACACCAGATACAAAGTGTTTTTGGATGACTATTTATTGCTAAACCTAGGCAATTATTTAGAGCTAAGTCGAGAGAGTAGGTATGGCTTATCTCAATACATATGTACATATATTTGGGCAGATTTATCATACATGTTCTACATAGAATTAGAGTTAGAATACATTCCAAATGTTTCCCTTCGTCGATAACCTTTCCCTTCTCCATGCCCTCCTTAGCCTTGGTGTGGCAGCTATGGTAGCATTTCTGCTCTATTTCTGTATACCCACCTTCTATTCAAACACAAAGTTTGATGGCTTGTTTAGATCTCCATTGAGGGAAAACAATAATGATGTGCATCAATTAGAAAACCATGAGAAAGACGGTGAGACTAATTATGAGACCCATGACAAGAAGAAGAAAAAGAAACAGAGTAAGGCAGATGATCATCTTCCTCCTGGGAGTCTTGGTTTACCATGGATTGGAGAAACTCTTCAGTTTGCTCTGTTCAATAGTTGCCCCATAGGCACTCCTCCTCCTTTCCTCTCCTCAAGGCTACAAAGGTACAATAACAAAACCACTGAGACCAGTGGTTTCTTTCCAATGGTTTGGTTCCACATTTGGGTTAAAACAAGCTCTCTTCATTGCTTTCTACATACAAAATACATGCCAAGCTGTGTGTATGGAAAATGTAAGGGTGTATGTATATATCCATGGAAAATGAATGAAAATGTATGCGTTTGTGTGTATGTACCTACGATGTATGTATGTCCCAAAGAGGCCACCATTTCCCCAAACAAATCTTTTCATTGTTGGAATTTTTAGATACAAAACACAATTCCATGATAATGCAGTCCGAGAAGGAATCTGGTCTACAATGATGAAGCTGAATGTGCCCGGGAAAATCAGACATTTCTTTATATTTTGGCCCTAATGTGTGTATGTATTGTCAAGTATTAAATTCATGCCTTAAGGAGTTGCTGATGCAGATATGGACAAGTGTTCAAGACACACTTGATGGGTAGACCAACACTCGTATCCATGGATCCGAATCTGAACAAATATCTACTCTCGAATGAGGAGAAACTGGTCCATGTCTACTTCCCCATATTCATTACCAAGATCGTGGGGCCCATCCTGATAGTGCACGGGGCACGTCACAAACGCCTACGGGAGATTGCGGTTTCACGATTGGGCCCGGCCGCGATTCAACAACACCATTGGGTGCCCATCCAAGAGCAGGCCCTCTCTGTTCTTCACTCATGGGGTCATGGGAAGCTCGAGATCGATGCCCAACATGAGGCCAAACAGGTAGAATATGTAGATTTTGTTTGAAGCTCAACTCTCTTTATGGTGTTATGTGATGATTCATGGGGGGGGTTTCCTTTTTCATCTCTATTTTTCACTCTTTATTTCCTTTTTCCTTTGTGGACCCAGTTCATTTTCAACCACATTGTGAAGCAACTCATTAGTTTGGAAGCCACAAACGAGACAACAAAGAAACTCATGGAAGGTTATATGTTCCTTATGAAAGGATACTCTGCAATTCCACTAGATTTTCCAGGAACCACATATCACAGGGTTCTCAAGGTAATAAATAATGTCCACACTGTAGCCATACATATGTGGTGCCAATCTAATGAAGTCTGCTGTATACTGGCTCAATTAATGTAGTTTCACGACAATGTGTATGTGTATCCTCAAAAGAGTGCACGCATTGACTGACCCCTTTCTTGAATATAGGCTCGGGATAGGATCATCGATCACTTTCGGGAAATATTAAAAGAAAGAAGAAACTGTGTTGGACGATGCAGCTCCGATTTCCTAGATGCTTTAATCGAGACAACTGACGAATGTGGAAGACCTTGGAATGATCAAGATATTTTGGACTTCCTCTTCTTCCTCATCTTGGGTGCTTTTGAAACTACCAGCGTCTTTCTCACAAATGTACTCAAATTCCTCTCAGAGAATCCACATGTTGTTGATGAGCTCCGGGTCAGTAAATTATCTTCATACTGTCCGTATATGTGCATAGCTACATCTATAAATGTGTTTGCTCACATACATACATGGTATCTATTTCTGGAGTTTTATTTGCCCTATTTGCCACAATTAATGTACAGTTCTTCACATATCAATGAAATGTACTAGGCAGTGATGATTATGTGTGAATGTGTATATGAATGCATGCATGTGTGCCTGTATCGATATATTTATGTGTTTGTGAGTACGCCGGATCTGGCGACAGTTGTTTGTGCCTGGGTGCATGCTTTCATTTGTGTATGATTATTGCATATTCAAAGAAGATTATTTGTTCTATAAATATGTAGAAGGAACACTTTGTCTTTCATGAGGGCAAGAAAGTTTGTGCACATGCCTCTGTGTGTGTGTGGATTCCTTATACAAAAGCATTATTGGTTCCTTACACATGCAGAAAGAACACTTGGGCATTCGGGAGTGTAAAAAGGATGGGGAGCTTTTGACATGGAACGATTACAAACAAATGCACTTCACGGATCTGGTAAGAACATTGTAATGTGGTCAATTGTCTGTCATATCATCACTCATTGATAGAGACCAAAGCACTCAATACATGTGAATCATAGGTATTGAAGGAGACACTACGGCTTGCGAGTATAGTGCACTACGTAACACGAGAAACGCTCCAAGATATTCAATTTCAAGGTAAAAAATTTCGACTGTTCCAATGTTCCTCGATTTTTCTTTTCATTGGTATGACAGTTATATAGGATGGTGTTAACAGTAAGAATTTGCATTAGATATGGTCATTCCGAAGGGATGGATGGTGTTGCTTAATTTCTCTATGGTGCATCTCAATCCCAACTACTACCCTAATCCCCTCAAGTTTGATCCATGGCGATGGAAGGTGAAGGAAGAATCTAGACCTACATGTCAAATATATCTAGATTGATTTGTTACATGGACACATCACAAATTATCTGGATGCATCATTATGTTTCAATTTTGCAATTGGCCCAGGACATTGCCAATAACAGTCCTCACTTGTTAATGCCTTTTGGTGGAGGAATTCGAAGCTGCCTTGGTTCTGCAATGGCCAAATGTAAAGTTTCAGTTTTCTTACATTACTTGATAACACATTACAGGTAAGTGATGAAGAAGAAATTCTACAAAGATCTTTTCATTTGATGTATTGGGCAAATGTAAAGTTTCAATTTTCTTACATTACTTGGTAATGCTTTACCAATATCTTTTTATTTGATGTCCCACTTTGTCTTGTTTTCACATTGCAGATGGGAACGAATAGATAACAAAGATGGACAACTTGATGAGGTGTCTGGACTCACATTTCCCACAATGCGGAATGGCCTACGAATGAGCATGGAACCTCTCTCTTAAATTTTTCTATCTTCAATATATACAGCATGCCTTTGTATCATTCGAAAGTTAGGCGGTAATTTGTAAACCCCTGGTATACTTGAATCCATTTGTTTTGATCCAATCATGAAACAACAATTTGGTATTGATGTGCAATGTCTACAATTACAATTTCATATATGTCTAATGTCAATGAAAGAATAATCAGTTTTATCTCGTATATATGATTGATGTCAATGAGAATGAACGATCATTGGTTATTTCATGTCTATATCAATGAGAAAAATGATATTAACAGCCAATCGTGGAAAAATGATATTTCATATTTAAAGTAAATGTCTACTTTACTTTTAAATATGAAACTCAATTAAATATCAACGCCAAATTATGTCCATTCATAGTGTATAATTTTAGTTCATAGGAATTGTTACAATAGCTATAGAAAGGACAAAGAAATAGAAATGCAATTCATCATGAAACATAATGGGCGTGCTTGGATATCAAAGAAATTGTTGGAGGCTAAAACTACAATGGATGAGCTTTGTCAAATTTGAGATTTATTTTCTTTATGTTTCTCTCAATAGTTTTTAAGTTGCTACACCCTTAACAGGAAGCTACGTTTTTTGTAAGATTTACATTTTGGTTCATATCTCAAATATTAGACGTCACAATGGATCTTAGGCTTTAGCTATGCTTCTCTGTAAATGCTTCTTTTGCTTAATACTTACAAATTACAATTAGATTTTTAGTGGTACGTTTTTAAATCAAATGCATAAGTAGTAAGTTTTTAAATCACTGACAATTAATTTCTAAAGTGTACGTAAGGGGTTTTGCACATCCAATTTGTAGAATGAGCATCTTACCCCCTCTCAATTAACTTGTTTTTGTAAGTACTATTCCTTACAATCAAACACATGATGCCCTCAAGCCTCTTCATTTCTCTCTAATAGTCACAAGTGTGTTAATTCTTTTTAACGCCCTTGGATCATCAATATCTTTCCTCCTGATTAGCAAAAGGTCATCTTAGTACCTATTCTGAAACCTTTTTCCGAATCATGCAAGAGATCCTAAAGGTCTACAAACAATTGGCATTCATGTCATGTCAAGTTATCACCTTAAGTTCGTTTGGGCCCACAATCAAGACAGTTCCTCAAATTAATTAATGATATCTAATGATAATATACTTATCAATAAGCCTAAAGGCATGTATAATACCTTAGGAACAATGTCCAAGGCTATTCTTGGTTTACATCAATATCTTTCGTCTCGATTAGCAAAAGTTCATCTCAGTACGATTGTGATACATTTTCCAAATGATGTAAGAGTCATAAAGGTTTACAAACAATTAGCACCACTGTCATGTCAAGTTATCACCTTAACTTCGTTTGGGCCCACAATCAAGACAATTCCTCAAATTAAGTAATGGTACCTAATGATAATATACTTATGAACAAGCTAAAGGCATGTATAATAATACCTTAGGGACAGTGTCTCCTTGGTTTACATCTTCTCCATAACAATAATAAAATCTCAAAAAACCTAGTATGGTCAAGAAAGGGGGCAAACCTCACTCACATTCTTGAATGCACAAATTACATGGCTCATGCAATCACATTGGCTACACTACGCTTCCATGAAAGGCAGAAATGTAGACAATTCCTCACTTTAGGATGAACTATTTAATATGATAAAATTGCCAAAAGAAGATAAACATTAGTATTGCGTGGTACCTATCCATCAACATATATCAAAACATCTCATCACATATATCAAATACCACATACTTATCAATTTTGTAAGCCATCAAATAAAAAAATGAAGTGCTACCCTCAAAACATTTTTTTGGTATTTCCTCATAAGAATCATAACCAAGACCAAATCCCCTTACATTGTCTTCAAAACACCTTATAGACCACTTGGCCCGCCACATATTAACCTTTCACAAATCATCAATGACAATCATATAAATGTTATATATAACTTGGAATAGTCTCAATAAGATTTGCTTCCAAGTATCAACAAGGATTTGCAACATAAGAACGCCCAAGGCTTCTTTCTTTACTACAGATGTTTACGGTTTGGGGGGTTTTGGGTTTCTTAGTGTTTTGGTTATCTAGGGAATTGGGCATTTTATGGTGTAGGGCTTCCCAAGTGACTTTTCTTCAATATTTACTCTGATTCCATGTTGATATTCTTGTTGTTGTTGATATTCTTGTTGTGTTTACGATGGGAAGTAAAGTGATACCATCACGCAACACATCATAGTTGCATGAATTTGCACTCAACAGGGGCAGGCCGTTTCGAATTCCATGGTGAGACTCTTCTTTTCAAAGGTTGTAAGAATGAGGAAACCAAAAGCTGATGTTTTTTGGGTGATGCTATGGCCAAGGAATCTGTGAAATGTATACATCCTTTGCACACTTTGCTTTTGCATCCTCTTTTATGGCCTTCAATTTCACGTGGATACCGAATTGTCGGTGCACCCAGACTATCAGGGAGCAAGCAACTGCATAATGTACCTGTTATGGTTTAGGCTTTCAGGTTAATTTGAAGCTAAAACAGATGTTTAAAAAATAAAACCCCATAAAACTAATCTAATGTAATAGGGTTTAGCTTGTATCCTTTACCACTATTTGTTTTGGGTTAGTTCAGAGCTAAAAGTGTTTAGAGGCCAGAACTCCATTGTCACTAACTTAAATGTAATCTGATCAAGGGTTTAGGGTCCTCTCAGAGCAGAATATGCTTAGACACAAAACTTAATTCCCTGGTAAGAGAAGGTTTAGTAGTTTGTAGCCGAAAGTGTTTATAGAGTAAAAAAAATGAAACTCTGTTGCCATTAACCTAATGTCACATGGTTTAGGTTTAACTTAGAGGTATAAGCGTTCAGAGACTGTATTTAAAGTCCAACGAAATCTACATTGCCCATAACAGTAGTAAGGTTTAGGGTATAGGATCATTTGAAGTTAAATTTATCTAGAGGTCAAATTTAAACAGAAAACAAAATATACATTGCCAAAAATCTAATGTAGTGGGTTTAAGTTTACTTCCAAGATAATAAAGGTAAGTGATAAAGAGACCAAAAAAAGGTATCCAATTACCACTAACCTAATGTAGCCAGACGATTGACCCAAGCAGGTATCGGAATACCAGTCAACCTAACTGAAACATCGTTGCAGAAATGGTTGCAATTCTTCGCCATAAGATGATAGGTGTCACCATTATATTCATTGGCTATACGAACCATAAACTCTCGGAATTCCTTGGAATCAAGATCAATTGTTCCTAGTTGAATAGACTTCCGAAAACTGAACCCGGGACAGCTACGAGGTTCGACCTCAAACACGCCACTTGAAGAGAAATCATGTGCTCCAAATGCATACTCCACACCATGAGCTGAAATGAAAACAACAGTATAATATGCATTAGAGCATCATGCATTTGTTTATTCAAGGTTTTTGCTCGATTCAAGTAGATTAAAATGCAACCCTTGAGAGCCTAGTTATTCAAGTAGATATCAATTGGCTCATGGCCAATTTTAGGGCATAGAATGAAAACCCTAAAGAACCTAAAATAAAGACACCTGGAAACTTTTAGAGCATAGAATACCATCACAAAAACCAGAATCCACAATAATAGACGCCAGACAACAAGAAGCTACACAACACAAGAGATTGTGTATGTAACAATCTCAGTGCATCAGTTCATTGTTTTATCCGAGATATAAAGGATTAACTGTGTCATTAAGGCAATAGTTTCTCGCCCAATTCTCTATACAAGTATATTTTCACCCATATCATCATCATATCTTGCTTAAAATTGTGCATTTTAAATAGTAGTGCTATATCTCTGTCCTTCAAGTGAGATCAACATACAAGCAAATCTCTTACACACAGGAAATCTGCCATAATCTACTAATATTCTTGAAAGATATACAAAAAATGAGAAGCAAAAGTAGATTAGAAAATTCCAAAAGAAAACAAAGAAAATGTAAAACAGAACACAGTGATAAGGAAAGAAACAGAGAGTAAGTAAGAAACGAAACGCCGAAAATGCCAGAATGTAGCGCCAAAAAATGCAAACGTAAAAAGAAGATAGAAAATATGGAAATGCCAGAAGGTAGCGCCAAAAAACGCAATAAAGAAGATAGAAAATTCGTAGTCATAGAGAAGACGCAATGTAAAAGAAAAAAACCCAGAAATATGGAAAAAATCAACATTCGAGAGAAAATAATTAAAAAGTATAGCATAAAATCACAGAAAATGAGAGAACGGGTAGAATCATACAGAAGGAAGATATGCGATTTACCTTCAACAGCAGAGTGGTATATGCCAATCCCAAACCAGTAGAGATAGCCGTTCATGGGCGTCAGATCGTATACATTGAGATAGATCGGAACTCCTGCTTTCTTCTTCCTCCCTATTAATCTCCTCAACATTTTTTTTTCTTCAAATTCTCTGTCGAAAAAACCTGACTCTCTTTCACTCCCTGCAGAAAACCCTAATTATCTTTCACCCTCTGCAGAAAATCCTTGTATTCTTTTTTTTATCTCTAAGGAAACCCCAACTTCTCTTTTTGATCTCTACAGAAAACCGTAATTTCCTTAACCTCTACAAAGCACCCAAGGTTAGGCGGGTTAGGCTGAGAAGAAGAGGCTCACGAGAGATCAATGCAATCCATCTTCTGCTCTTGTGCGAAAGAACCCACACTAAATGTGGAGAGGGGGGGGGGGGGGGGGGCATTAAAGCTAGGCTCCTCAAAAATAGAATGAACTGTTGACGATGAGAGAGACAGAGACAGAGACAGAGACAGAGAGAAGGAGGGAGGAGAAATGTTTTTTAGGGTAAAAAGGTTATATATAATTAGGAGATAAACACACTGGCTTTGGTCTAGCAGAGATGAGATGAGATGAGAATAGAAAAGAAGAGACAAGACGGACGGACGGACGGACGGTAAGCTTGTCCGGTGAGTCGTCCAGAGGCAGAGACTACAAGGTCATGGGTTCAAGCCATGCATTCCGCAGCACTAGTAGTAGTAGTAGTAGTAGTAGTAGTAGTAGTAGCAAGGTCATGCATTCAACCCCTACATTGCACCCCCTAGTAAATCTATAGGGAAAACCTTATAGTGTAATAAAGGAAGCACGAATCTCGGGGCTTTGAAACCCAATGCAATGGCCTTTATTAAAAGAGACAGAACACATAATATCCTTTGCACTGTATATATACATAGCTCATAAAAAGGATCAACCGCGAACAAGTGTATTTTATTAACGTGTGTCATCTCATCGTCTCTACCAAAGCCAGTGTAGCTTGTTGAGACCGAGACAATACATCCATCCATTCTTAATGACTTGTTCTCTCGCTTGGGAATATGAGAATTATCAATCACTCAATTGACGTGAAGAAAAGAGTAACTTTTGGTCGTATCCCAACGCCCAATAGAGAAGAAAGAGAGACCCCACTCCTCGCAATATCTATGAGATTTTTTGTCATTCTTAACTACTATCCAACTATATATTTATTTTTCTTAGGTGCGTTATTGTTTTGATCAAATCAACTCATGTTTGTGCCTCGAATCATGGCCTCGCAAACATTGACATTGTTTCTACATTTCTTCTTCTTTTGTGTTGTGTCTCATCAAAGGACCATATAAGCTTACATGTAATGCAATGTAAATATAGCATCATATATTCATATCTATGTACGTATATGGAATGTCCCTATGCAATGCCCATACATACAATCAAAGTATAGGGCCAAACATTTGAACGTGATTATCATTTCTTGTGTCTATGTTTTAGTTCTATCCCACTAGTATACATGTTAGTCATGAAATAATTCCATAATAACAAAGCAAGCTCGTGTGAAGGCACTAAGTATGCAAGTGGTTTATTAGTTCATAGTATTAGAGGTATTGCAAATTTGCAAGCAACATAATTATTTTACATATGGAATAAAGGAGCTTAGAGAAATCATTAAACTAGTATTTTTGGGAACGATGTAAAACTCAAAGGGATTATAAACAAGTTCAAAGAAGAGACAATGGAAACATTGATATACCCCTAATTGCATTAATCACACAAATACACCCTAATTGTATACTTACTAGGATATTCCTCAATTTTTTGACATTAACAAGATGTTGGTTGGTTGTTTAGATTAGCAACTAGGTTGATTTTTTTTGTTTATGTTGACTCAATACTAATAAATCATTTACTTATTTTCTAATTATTTAGTTTCACTCATGGTGATTAATAGGTTGATTGTTTAGTTTGTGCCTAATAAAATATTTAAGTGACTGATAACTTTAAACGATAGGCATCCCTCCACGGTTGCAAAAGTCATGGGTATATTGGTACCTTTAACTATATACAATTATTTAATTCAAGGTTCAAGGTAAAGACTTCAAAAAATGCCATGAAAGTGCCAAACTTCTTCTTTTTTAAAGAAAGATGCACCTTGGTATATTACTTGAAAATTGTATATGGAGAAAACTGGAGACATTTCATCTCACTTCTATTGTATAAGAATCTGATCAAACAAACGATGTCATATATCAAACAATTAGAACAATACTATCAATTATGCAACATAAAAGAAGGTATGGCATAATTCCACCTTAGACCAACAATTGTATTCGAAAATAAGTGAAGTCCTTGTCATCGGTCCTTAAAGGCCACTTCTCGTTGCCACTGAACATCATCCGAATCTTGCAAATAATCATATTGACCACTTAGTGTGTGGACAAATAAATCCAAAATTCAATAAGCATAGTGTGGAGATGTATGTGAACATCGTTAAAAACATAATCACATCTTGCTTTCCATATTATCCAAAGAGACAACGACATAATAGTACACCAAATAACCAAAATTTTAATCTTGAACCATCGAATAAAAGAAGGAAATGAGTTGAGAGAGAGGTGTCCAAAGGAAAAGAAAGACATGAGAAGCACGCGTACTTTCATACCTCATAACATCTCCATGGAGGACACCCCATAATATTGCACCCCGAGAGAAAATTGAACGAGAATAATGTTGTCTAAGCAGCAAAAACAACTTATTCCAAAATTGCTTGATCTTGGGACATAACCAAAACACATGCAAAATAGATTCAATTGGTGCACCGCAATGCATTCCACAAGCATATTGTTGATGTTGCCTCAACCAATCACCAATAGGAAGAGCATAATGAATTAACAACCAACGAAAGCAATTAACTTTTTTCAACAACTGCATACTCCACAACCATTTCCAAAAGTTTGCAAGTTGCAAACTTACAAATCCTACTCAATTTGCAAGAGAAAGAATCTATGGAAGATATCACAGGCAATTTCAACAATCGACAGATGGTTACTTGCCACCATCAAAAGATAATTTGATATTAGTATCATCATGTTTACGAATTCTGTAGGGAAGTCAATATGTGCTCTCTACGCTTTTTGCCCATGTTCTTTTGTTGAGGAGAAACCATTGTAAGTACGTTCTCCAAATGATGCAAAATAGTTTCCCATTACATGCTCTCCAATTGCACTTTATTTAGGCATTGTTTAACATTGGAGACCAATGTAAGGGGATAAAAACTTCTGCACGATTTCTCTTTTCCTTTCCTTCTTAGGAAACATGATTTATGATTTCTTAAAGACCTCTGGCCACTCTCTCATAGAACTTGCAAAAAGGAAAGTGGCTTTTCAATTAATTGAACTTGATCGTCTTTTTCTTATTCATTTAATTTGAATTCCACGCATAATGAATGCATATGCCCTTGTTTTCTACTTGGCATTCATCAAGTGTCAACTTCACCTTAGATTGGCTAATAAGTGGTATACATCCTTCACATCTCTTGGAGGCTTACCTCCTCCCAAGTATTGTGACGGTCATAGTTGTGGAAGGTTTGGACCAAAATGAGTTAATGGTCTAAAGGTTTGGCTTTGTTTGCTTCCTTGATTGTATATCTTGTGGTTTTACATTGCCACTCAAAGTTATACTAATCCTCCCTTATGTTGTTACGAACATTTGTTTGAGAGAGAAGTGACACCAAATTTGCTTGGCCCTTATGTGCCTGCAATGATTGTTTTTTTTTGCAATCTACATGATGAAAACAAAATGTTGGTATCTTGTTTGTTTATTTGCAATGGATGACATAAGGTTCATAGTACCCTCCTATCTAAACAAGGCCCTTTTTCTTGGTTTCGTCGAGGGCAGAAGCACTAAATTAAATATGCAATCGACAAGAAAGGGCCTTGATGGGTACTCAAAATTATGCTCTATGTATTTACTCTCATAAGGTTAAACAACGTATGATTTTAGGAGCTATTGAAAATGATGTCACACTTGATCTCAAGGTGATCAAATATCAGAGGATAAGTAGTCTAGCCCCTCCCCTCATTTATATTGCCCACTTCCCTTGAATGAAAGGGGAGAGTGTAAAACCCTACACACGTGACACTGGGGCAAGAAAATAAATAAATAATAGCAGGATAGCATTTAATGGCAATGCCCAATGAGAGGTACATGATATCCACTTTCATAATAGAAAAATGAAAGGAAATCTAGACTATCATATTTTCAAGAAAACTCGAAGGATAATGAAGTTTTGTTCATCAACTAGCATGTGCTTAATGGTATGTTGATTTGATGTAACTCCCGAGGTTGTATTCTTCCATTATGATGGATCAATAAACTCAACCAACATTGTCTCATCCAACAATTTGCATATGCTATGTTTTTTCACATTCAATGTAGATGAATGTGCATCTATATCGTTGTTTATTTCTAAACCTAAAGTGGAACTATAGTGTAAAACCTAGTGTCATTGCTAAATCATGGACTATACTTAAAGAGTTTACACTCACAATAGTGTACCAAGAACACGTAAGATATTGTCTAGAGACCATAATTGGATAATGGTGTATTCATTTTCTATTATATAGCCCAAGGTTAAACAATAGTAATATGACATCGACCCATCACCACCACTTAAATGTGAAGCTTTGAACCCATTTAAAAAATCATTGTTCCTAAAACGTAAATACTAACATGATGAGCATGCTTCGCATTTTCAATAACAATAGATGAGGGTTTCTTGATGGCTTGTATACGAGAACCTTAAAAAACAACTTGTATATGAGAACCTTCAAAACAACTACTAGGGATTGCACACACCTAATTTTATGTATGTATGCACGCATGTTTATTTATATGAGAAAGAGATTTTATGCCTTATATTTTAGGATCCTCAACTACTTTCCCTCACTTAATACTCTATTAGCTTATGTTAGTGAATATGAGATGAGGATTTATTTTTATTTATTTATTTATTTCCAAAAAAAGGGAGATGAAGCTTTAATAATAAGGCAACCTTCAACAACTTAATAAAATTTTGTAGTTGTGTACAATAAGCAACCTTTGTTTATGTTGGCATGGGGACATAGCTAATTATTCATGGACATATCCATTTACTAGCAATAAATTCAATATTTTCCAATATTTTTGTGTTGTTAGGTAGACATATAATTTCTAGTTCAGGAGACGTTTTCACCTAGGTCGTTCCCCAAAATTTCTTTCTAAGTTTATGGGTGAGCTATGAGAAATGAAACAATCACATAAAGTACTTTTTTTTTTCCAAAACAATATTCTTCATTAGTATAAATTCTTCATACATGAGAAAATGATTAGTCTGACAACATCGTAGAAGTTGTGGCCGTGATAGGCCAATAAAAAACTCAAAGACTCAAAGTAGAAGACTACAAAGAACGGTGGACACACATACATGACTCTTCTTCCCATCTCATGTGATCATTGGCTAAGACCCGATGTTCCTCCATCTTCTTCCATTCTCGCATGCTGATCAGCATACCAATAAACGCTCATCACCATGGCTTCACAATATGTTTGATCTTTATCTACCATGGTTGTATGACTACAAGCTTTCCAACCGGATTTGCTAAAACTCCATTTCTTCTCATCTGGCCATACCCTGCAAATGTGACAGAATTAGGAGAGAGATTCTCTTCTTTTGCATCCACTCAAAAGCATTAAGAGACTACTCTTCAAGCTCCTAGTGCACATAATCTGTAAACAATGTATTCCATGTCAGTGTATTCCATGTCAAGCATGTCAATGTATTCCATATCAAGCATGTCAATGTATTCCATGTCAAGCATGTCAATGTATTCCATGTCATCACCATGGCTTCACAATATGTTTGACCTTTATCTACCATGGTTGTATGACTACAAGCTTTCCAACCGGATTTGCTAAAACTCCATTTCTTCTCATCTGGCCATACCCTACAAATTTGACGGAATTAGGAGAGAGATTCTCTTCTTTTGCATCCACTCAAAAGCATTAAGAGTCTACTCTTCAAGCTCCTAGTGCACATAACCTGTAAACAATGTATTCCATGTCAGTGTATTCCATGTCAAGCATGTCAATGTATTCCATGTCATCACCAAGGCTTCACAATATGTTTGACCTTTATCTACCATGGTTGTATGACTACAAGCTTTCCAACCGGATTTGCTAAAACTCCATTTCTTCTCATCTGGCCATACCCTGCAAATGTGACAGAATTAGGAGAGAGATTTTCTTCTTTTGCATCTACTCAAAAGCATTAAGAGTCTGCTCTTCAAGCTCCTAGTGCACATAACCTGTAAACAATGTATTCCATGTTAGTGTATTCCATGTCAAGCACTGCCTTTTGCTCATGCCACATTTCACATCATATCTACTAGTGTATTTCCAACAAGTTGGCTTTTTCAGAAAAGCTCTTTCCTCTCTGAATTGAAATGTATCTCCTCGCCCTTGTTTGTGGATCTAATGCACCCACAAGCTTTCAAAATGCCTGCAGAAAACTATGATAATTCAGCATCCGTTGGAGTACCCAGCAACTCTGTGATTGAGTTGAACTGATGTACACAATCTTTGGCAGGAAAAAGGGGATGCAGCCAACCAAATGTCCACAGTCGCACTGTAAGCTCTCGCATTCAGAAGCAATTCTGATTATCTGTAACATGTTATTACCACATATTCGAATTAAGCTGAAATCAGCAATCTTTAAATCACAGTCTTCATTCACTAACAGATTGTCTGGCTTCAAATCTTGGTGAAGTACATTTGCCGAATGAATGTATTTTAATCCTCGGAGCAAGTTGTATAAATTCTCTCACTGCAAGAACATTTTCATGATTCATGTGAGCAAGAATCTTAATTTCCTCAAGCATATGAAAAGACTAGTTCTCTACTAAAATCCACTCTCCTCAGACCCTCACTAAACTTTGCTTCTGCCTCCGCCACCATCTTTGCTCATCGTTATATAAACTATAAACAAAAATGTGCTTCAAATATTTCCACATCAGCCATCTCTCCATTTTCCTTGAAATTCCTGCATAGACAACCAAGAAAAATTTAGCTGTCCCAATCCACTCATGACGTTAACAACATTCTCGCTCATCCTTTCAAAAAAATAAACAGCTTCCTTTTCCACAACATCCATCTTGGCAATCACTGCTCGTTTTCAACAATTTCCTATACCTACTCATAATATTCTGCTTCACCCCCCACACCGTCTTTGCTCATCCTTATCCCTCAAAAAATCCTTCTTACGTCCACATCAACCATCTCGCCGATTACCGCCAAATTCCAACTCATGATAATTGTTTCATCAACCCCCACACCATCTACACTCATCCTTATCGCTCAGAAGAAATTGCTTCTTACATCCATAACAACCATCTCGCCTTCTCGCTAATCGGCACCAAAATTTGGCTTGTCATGTCCTTGATTTCCTTCCATCAAGCATCCTGCCATATAGACCACAAACAAATTAAACAATCACATAAAGTACTTCATGTGTGGTGGATGATTTTGCACCGAGCCTTGCTTGTTAGTATGTGACTACACAAAATGATTGTATCCTTTAAGTGTGATTAGTGTTATTTGCTGAATGAATCACACGAACATTGTCTATGGGATTGCCTTGAGTCTCAATTGGTATGGAAACGTCAATTGTGAATCTTTGCCAACTACCAATCACAATCATTATTCACATGGAGAATGGTGGTTTGGACATCAGTTGTCTGCTCTATGTTCCATTATGATGATGAGTCTCTAGACCATGCTTTTAGCGCTTGGTTCAGAACAATTCAGGCAATTCCGTTTGTGATTGTGTAGTTATTTGGAAGAACAAAGGAGATGCAACCCTTACATGAATTACTGAGTAGTACACAAATTACTACATTTGGAAGGCTCGATACTCCTCCATTTATCATCAAATTAGGGGCTCACGAGTTGAAGTGGTGTGTAACATTTCGTTTGACATGGTCCATACATTAAAAGGACAATGGTATGATTTTAATGGGGATCCATATCCTAAATTTGCTCAATGTCTCCAATTTATTAGTCTTTGGAAAGATACTCCGCATTTGTCTTGTAAAGGTGGTACCCTTATTGACGTTTTCAACCACCAAGTGGGTTGTTCCCTCCACTAGTCACTTGAGAAGCAAATTTCTATGTATATATGTTTATACTCATGAATGGATATCTTATAACGCAAACAAACATAATAAATGTTCATTGGGCAATTCCAAACAAAGAAGCAATAAACATAGCACTTGCATTAGGCAATTCTTAGTGGGTGGTCACATCCAATTTGCATTCATTCATATGCTTGCATTTAGGAAAAGATAGAGGAACTCAAATATCCACATTTGACCAAGAGGTAATTTAACCTAATGACCTTCATTTGAAGGTCAAAACATTAATGTTAAGCTATCATGCATATGCGAGATTAGTTCATCTTGCTAAAGCTATTCCATTGGATGATTTAGAGAATGTGGGGTTCAAATTTAGTAAATAAGCATGTTTATAGTTATGAATCAAGGAACGCAATTTACAAGGCCCAAGTTCTAAAATAGACTGAAAAAACAAATGTAATTGTGCATTGTGCCTTTAGTTTTATGCATTGTGGACATTGTTGTAATCCTTTCCTTTCTCTATATTCCAATTTTGTAATGAAATTAGGGTAATCCTCGAGGAGAAGTGAGAAAGTCTCTACAACTAGTACAAATCAGGGTAGAATCGAGGACAGAATTTCATAATGAGTCGAAGTTGTGTGATGAACCTGTGAAAACTAATTTGCATTCCATTGAAGTGATTTTGGCAAATTGATTTTTGGTTGTGGTTTGTCTGTACCAAGATTTGGCAACATAGACATGACATATAGAAACTTGCAAAAGGAATATTCTATTTCACATGTAAGGATTGGTGTCAAACGCCAAGAGCTCGCACAATGGGGTGGATGGATGAGAGGGTGAATGATTTTGATGAGTGAATTCAATTGAAGAATGAATGAATTCATATATTTGATTAGAGGATTTGGGTGGTCAACAATATTTTTTTGAGTCATGAACCATTTCAAGTCAGGGGAGTAATGTGAGAATTAATGTAATCCAAGCATGACTAGTGTGCGTACATGTGTACAAACTTCAAAGCTCAAGGATCTATATGCAATCACCATGTGCGAAACTCAAGAAACAAATGAACGACATGACTATATATGGTAACCATAGAGAGTCAATGTTATGTCATTGTGAGGTCAATGTAACATTGTATTTGCAAAACCAATCTCATTGGTCACAGTTATGAGGGCTACATGGGTAACAATTTTCAACCACCCAATCACCTTACCATTCACATATATCAACATTCTTGACATTGAGGATAATTTCAAGGGTTAAATTTTAATTGCAAGTATATGTGTGGCATATGATATATATTTGAACATGAAATTGATTTGAGGTCAATAACTTTCATGTTACGAAAAGGACATATGCTTTTGCATTAGGATAAGTGCACTTCACACGCTTTTGTCATAGGATCTAAGTCACAAACTAAAAACAATGTTTGAATTCTTTTTAGACATGCATTATTGTTTTCCCTTGTATAGGGGCTCCCCATCACACACACCCATAATAGTTTCGAATATTTGTACTTTTCACAACATATATTATTATTATTTCACCTCTTAATTGGGTGTAACATTCATTATTTCAAGCTCTACAATAGCGGTGTGGTCCATGGAGTTAATTTGAGAGACAATGTAAGGGTCTTATGAACAATGTTTCCAAATATTTGAAATTCTAGTTGCATGCCCATGGGTGGCATAATGGACCTAATAAGGCTCATTACATATATCATACATAACTCTTGGGTTTTATAATCCTCACTCCTTATGTAGTGAATAAATCAAGTTCAAAACATTATGTGCTATTAAAAGTGAACTTATTTATGATTTGAAAGGTGACAACTACACATTGTGCTACTTCACTTGGATCTTGTCTAGGTTGCTCATTAATGTAGAAAGAGGACATTTATATTATATATGATAAAGAGATCTCAAGTATAGAAGTGAGTGCAGAATTTGTTTCTAGCGTATGTGAAATGAATGGGTCACAAAGGCGATCTTCCATCCCAAAAGTTTAAAGCCTCATTCTAGTATAAATTAGTCCCAACGTTATGCATTATTGAACAAATAGAAATCAACGTCTTGCCACCTCTTTGAACTTTTGTATCTTACTTTTATACACATATACATATACTCCACACTTCAAGAAAAATAAATTATGAGTTTGCTTGTAATAGAATGCAGAAGAGATTGGCACGACGCCTCTTTTCATAAGGTTACAATTTAATTGAAGAAAGCATGGACGACTATATTAGCATGGGGATAAGGTCGAATATGTGATAGGTGTTACACTCGAGAAGCTTAGCATCATAGCGAAACATTTGATTTATTGGTGTCATGACAAAGTACAAAGACAAACGCTTATTACTAAAAGAAACAAAGGCGAAACATAGAAAGGGAGACCAAGAGACATATGGATGTTTTACCCAACACAAGGGGCCATGTGACGGGAGCATACTAGTGCTACCTGGTATGATGATGTTGTCATGCATAATAAGCTCTTTCGTTCTTGCACATACTTTGCATATACACGAATGCACATAGGAGACATAAATACGTGCTTGTTTTAGTAATACCTTGTATTACACATGAAAAACCTCAAATTGAAATAATAAACCCACAAAATAGTCCATATGTATGTGCACATATACATATATAACCATATTTTATTTGTTAAATGATCTCCTTTCTGAAAATTGAAAATGTCCTCTTTTGTTTTTTAAGCAATGTCTAAATTTATGTTTATGCTTTTCTCTTGAAAATTAACGTCTTATGTTTTGTAATAATAAAACGAATGTCATATGTGTATAATTTAGAAGTATATATTTGTGAGAAATATTGAATATTAGGACTACAGTGTCGACAAATCTACGGGTTTAGCATCTAGCCTGTTTATAATAGTTGAATAATTACATGCCTTATGAGCGTCACAACTCTCATTATTTCATGTTCTCCTTCTTTTTAGAACAAAAAAATGAATTTCATAATGTTCATTTATC
Source organism: Azolla caroliniana (assembly GCF_043228905.1). NCBI lineage: Eukaryota > Viridiplantae > Streptophyta > Polypodiopsida > Salviniales > Salviniaceae > Azolla > Azolla caroliniana. The sequence continues at coordinate 56,840 of NW_028230619.1, forward strand.
TTCAACATGTCTTCGGATGCTTCATGAATTGTTGAAACCTGAGCCTTTTCTAGTATAAACACCCTTAAGTTTAATTTTTCTTAATTGATTGTTCTTTTCAAAATAGCATAATGGTTTCTTAAATTTATGATAAAAGGACTAGAATTTCACCTTCAACCGGATCAACACAAGTTGGTAATAAAGCACAATGATATCTCAATCTTATTCTTTTTTTTTCCCCCAAAATGAAGCTACTTTCCCATTAGTTAGGAAGGATTATTACAAAGAGATTGTACAAGGAGGCTTATACATAGATCGGGGAATCTTATTCTTGTTTTCTTCTCCTTCTCAGCAAATGCAAGTGTTCAACAATCATATTGTTGATACATAACCTCTCTTTTGCCTTAATAGACACGCTGCACAACGAATATTTTGGATTTGGAAGAGGGAGTGAGGATATCCTACGAATAGACCATGGGATCGTGGAAATGAGTTTTGTGACTTGTTGAGATCATTATTAGGCATATAGTTCATGTTAAAACACATAGAATATTCTTCTCTCCTCACAAAACCCAAAAGCAAAAAACTTCTTCCACCCCACGAAGGTGTTTTCTTGAGAGCAGTCAAACAATACGTCTACTGGGAAGAGAGCTTGGATTTTTTCCCTTCTACATGTCCATTCGTATGCTAAACTACTTCATATCCTGAATATCCTTGTGACTCATTTTGGTGAATGCTCTTTCTTTCACAAACATTAACAAGTTTTTATAACATCTAATTATCATAAGAATAAAGATAACATC
>NW_028230620.1:0-57249 GCF_043228905.1 Azolla caroliniana
AATCAATGTTATGGCGTCTCCCATGAAGATAGAAGCTTAGCAAGAAATCGCAATGATAGCTCACAATCAGAAAGAAAGTTTCCTATTGCTGCCATCTTATCTCCTAAAGAAATAAACTTAGCAAGCTTATCAGAAATAGAATCAAATTCATTTATTTTCAAATCTTCGAATTACATTTGCAAATGAATAAGTCTTGACCAAATGACCATTCATACCTTGAATGCAAGACTTCCCAAAGCTCACTTGATGTTTCTTTAGACCCGAATTGCATAACGATCTTAGGTGTGAGAGGGTTCATCAAAATAGCAAATGCATGTTGATCTTTCATATCTCAAGCTTCTTGTTCAAGATGGGGACCTTCATCATCATCCTTTGAAACTCCATCCTTTGAGCTGGAGGACTTTCCTTGTAATATAAGTCCATCAACCCAAACCTTCAAGATTGGCTGAATCAAATTCTTCCATGCCCCAAAGTTGTCTTCACCAGCAAGCTTCCTTGGATAGTAATAGAAGAAGACATGATTGAAAAGAAGAAGATAGACAAGGTTATAGCTCTGATACCAATGTTAGAAAAGAGGTATTTAAACTAATCTATTCTAATTAGTAGAAAGATTAGAGATGTAAAAGTTTAATTAAGGAAGAAAACAAGTGATTATTAAAATATAAATTAAAACAATAGTAGAAAGAATATTTCTACAAAAGATGAAGCTAAGTTATAAGCTCATACATACAATAGTAGCTTTTAAAGATTTATACACTACCTCTATATGTAGAGGACTCAAAGTTTCTAAAAAAATAGTCTCTAAAAATACAGTAATTTTTTTTCTAAAAATAGACACTTCAACATCATAGATTTTGTTGTCTATGCCCTTTTTCAATAATTGTGAACGCCCTATGCATTATCTGATATTCTATAATATCTAATTGAACCTAGAATACTAACAATAAGTCTAGAGGCATTTAGAGAGAGTATACAACTCCTTATGCCCTTGTCTAGAATGGTGTAGTTGAGAGCATGAATAAAACCATCTAGGATAGAGTTCGTGAATGTTAACACGATTATGCTCAGAATAGTGATGTTCAAAATGATGATTCCTATGTACAACATGATGGTATTCAACCGTATTCATGTTCATGAATCATTAAGGAGATCTACACATGTGTCCAAACCACCTAGCAGATTTGTTCATTTTGTAATCCTAACAAATGTTGGCGAGCCTTCATGTTACCATGAAGTCATATCAATTCATGATCATGCTAAGTATAGACATGCAATGCAAAATGAGTTGGATAGTATTCATAAGAATGGAACTTGGAACTCAGTGCCAAATTTGCCGAAAGGTAGGAAAGCAGTATCATGTAAAGTACAAATACACATCTGATAGTGCTCTTCTGAAGTATAAAGCTTGTATTGTGACAAAAGGTTTTAAAAAAGGAGTCGATTTTGATGAAACTTCCGTAGTCAAGATGTTTGTGTTAAGCATGATGCTCCCATTGGGTTGCAAAAAAGGATCATGAGTTATTTCAAATGGATGTAAAAACTATTTTTTGCATGGACATCTCAGTGAGGACATCTATTTGGAGCAACCGAAGGGTTATGAAGTTCATGGAAAAATGCCTTTGGTATGTAAGCTCAAGCAACTTTATATGGTCTTAAAAAATCTCCTCGAAAGTGGTATCGAAAATTTGATGCTTTTATGAGTTCCCACAGTTATAATAGGAGCAATGAAGACTCATGTCTATATGCTAAGAAATATCTAGATGACTCATATATAATTTAAATACTCTATGTAGATGACATTCTCATCGTCAGTAAAAACAAGGATGAGTTGTCCAAGCTAAAGAAAAATTTGAGTCAAACTTTGGACATGAAATGTTTTTGGGAAATACAAAACACATCCTTAGCATGCATATTACTTGTGATAGTGATTAATGGATGTATTTACTTGTCTCAATTTGAGTATGCATCCAAAATACTCAAGAGGTTTAATATGGAGAATTCGAAGCCTTTGAGCACACCTTTATCCATGCATGTAAAGTCGAGCAAAAATGAATGTCTCAAATTTGATGATAAAAGGAGTTCCTTAGCAAAATTCCTTAACAGATTGTTGTTGGTAGTCTCATGTACGTTATGGCGACTACGCCAGACACAACATTTGTAGTGGGAGTTGTGAGCAAATTTTTGTCAAACCTTGGTAAGAAACATGGGAAACAATTAAAAACGATATTAAGATATCTGAGTGGCACTAGGAATAAGTGTCTATGTTTGGGTGGCGAAAATGTATCCATTATTGGATATACAAATTTTGATTATGTCGACTATTCTAACAACAGAAAGCCTACTTCACGGTACATTTTCAATTTGTAGGAGGTGCCATATCTTGGAGATCTCGTCTCCAAGAGTGTATTGCTCTGTCTACTACAAAAGAAGAGGATATTGTAGCTAGTGAGGCATGTAAGGAAGCTTTCCAGACTAGTTTGGGACACCAACATACCTCAGCTTGTACCCATATTGTTTTGCGATAGTCAAAAGTGCCATTGCATCGGCCAAAAACCCAATATACCATGCAAAGACCGAGCACATTGAAGTGCAATACCATTTCATCTGGGAATCAATAGCTTCTAGCTACATTTAACCTTGGGGAAGGTTGTTTCTCTAGAAAAATGCAAGAAATGCATTGACCAAAGCTCTATCACACGATGCGCTAGAGTATTGTTGTGACTTGATTATTAATCATCAACTCTTAGGTTTGGTTTGGTTCGAGAGTGTCAAACTCAAACCATTTAAAAAAATTAAAACTTCAACCGAATCAAACCACAAAACTATTTAAACCGATACCATTTAAACCAAACCGTTACTAAAAATTCAAGCTCAAACCAAACAAATTTAGAGACTTTCAAACCTTTAAACTATTAACCTGTTAAATCGCGGTTTCACAGTTGGATTTTGGTTTTCACATTAGGTCAAAATTCAAATTTTCATATTGTAATTTTAAAATTTTTCAATATTTCAATATTTCAAATTTCAAAATTTTTTAACTGTTTGAATCGTGGTTTCAAACTTTTAAACTAAAAATTGTTAAACTAATAAAGGCTTGAATCGGACCGGTAAACCCCCCAACCCAACCGAACTAAAAGCAAACCATTTACAAAAACCTAAACCTAAACCAAACTGTTTAAACCGTTGTTAGATTCAGTTCAATCCGAACCATTGCCGATTGTTAGACTTGATGGGAAAGACTCAGTTCTTCACATTACACAATTTGGTCTTATGTTATATTGTGTAACATGTTCATCAAAATGGAGATTGAGGTCCTCCACAAGTTTCCCATAAGTTTTTGCCAGATTTGTTTAGCCTTTTAAGTAACAATTGGCAACAGTTCGGTTCAAGAGGGTCAAAACCGAACCGTTTAAAATTTTGGAAACCTGAACCAAACCAAACCAAACCAAACCACGAAACCGTTAAACCGAACCATTAAAAAAATTCAAACCGTTAAGCCATTAAACCGATAAAATCGTGGTTCGGTTTCGGTTTTTAGCTTAGGTCAAAATTTTTGTTTTAAAATATTTCATTATTTACATTTTCAAAAAAAGATTTTCTAAAAATGTGAGAATAAGGCATGAAAATGAAAAGATTGTTTTAAAATAAAAAAATAAAATTGAAATTTAACAAAAAATAAAAAATAAAAAACCGGTAAACCGCAGTTTCTAACTGTTGAATCCGAACTGAACCGTTTAAACCGTTAAGCCATGGTTTCGTAGTTCAGACCGAACTGTTGCCGATTGTTACTTTTAAACTAATTACTAAGTAAAACTGAAAGCTTAAGCTTCCATCTTTAATGTCTTTGGGTCAATTGTTACTTATTGGGGTCTTTTCAAAGCCTTTTATTTCGTGCTTGTTCTCATTAATCTTCCATGATAACTGATTAAGGGTGATGAAGCAAACTTAACTTTGTGCATCTTTTGCTATTAAGTCTAGAGTTTGCTTACTCCTTTTTTTCTTTATTTATTGGAGTAGACTTACAAGTGGATTGATACCCACTTCCACTTGTCTTGCCAACAATAGAGTAGAGTTTCATAGACTTAGGAGTGGATTGACACCCACTTTCTATTTGTCTCGCCAACAATAGAGTAGGCTTTGTCCCAACCCTATACACTTAAGCTCTAGGTTAGTTAGGTAAGACCATCTAGAGAAACATGTGGTAAGCCTAGCAAACATCCCCACATTGGGTGGGTTAGAGGATCATATACATACTTGCAATCATGCTTAGCTTGACCTTTAAAAACTTAGATAAAGTCTACATTATTGTATCAGTAGATAATTTCTTGTTGGGTGATTGCTTTCCCTCAAAATAGATGGGAATGACAAGATAGGGTAGGCAAAGATATCACGTTACAATGTAATAATCAAGAGAACATTGGTAGGAACAAATAGCAATGGGCAAACCAAACCAAACCGTTTTGAACTCTCAATATTTAAACCCAAACCATTTAAGAAAAAGTTGAAACCATGGCTTAACAGTTGGTTCAATTTGAGCCAAAAACCGTGCCCATTGCTAGGAACAAATGTAGATATCTCTTCTGATCTAAATTCTTCTTTGAAGAAGAGAATGAAAATTTCCGGCGTGCAATACAATATTGGCAAGAAGAGCTGATAAAAATCTCTTTGAAAATTGATATCCAAAATTTCTATAATCTTTTGAGCAATTATATACTAAAAAACTGTAGAGCATTTCTTATAGTAAATTCCAATCAAAATATCACAGCCAACATATACCTAAAAGAAGACAAAGTGCTGAAAAACAAATCCTCATATTTTTTTATTGGTCTCGATTTATTTGTGTTTGGCATAAATTCAACAAATGATACAATGCTGAGCACTATCCATGTATGTCTGAGCATCGGAATAGCGCATCAAATACTTGGTGGAGATGCAGATTGGCCGAGACTTGGTGAAATCATCATCATCCACATATATATTTGTCATCGACAAAGGGGAGTCGATTATTCGAGACTTTGTGAAAAAAATCATCAATGATGAGGGCGAAAGTTAGAGGGGAACGGTTGGAATTGGGAAGATTAAGCAAGCACATACGCCAACGTTAGCCAACGTCAAAAGTCAAATGTAGAAGGGCCTTTCTGAAATCATCGGAGACGATGTTTTTATGTCTCGTAGAAACTTGCTCTTGGGCAAACAATACGAAACTCAAGGCCACAAAACTATTGATATCTATGATGAGCTAGGAGGGCCCAAATGTGGTATGATTTCATGATGTTTCCTACACTTTGTAGTAGCATGGCAAGCCCAATGCGGTGTTGGACGTTTAAACGAGGACACATCAAAGAGTTCAATAAATTGTTGATCAGAGACCCTTGCTTTGGTTCCTGCAAAGCGTTGATACTCGTCAAATATAGGTGTTAGAGCAAAATTCTGCACCTTTCTAAGGCACCCAACTAGACATCCGGTACGATGCTGCAAAAATTAATATCCAAATTTAGAATTGATCGGTCAAACTCTGTCGCAACTGAAGATTACGATACTAATATGAGGGAGGATTGCTTGAAATATGATGGTGGCATAGTGTCATTGTTTTATCAATGACAAATTAGCTGATATATATTGGTGAATCAAGCATTAATCATTGCTTGATTAGATCATTATTTTTTAGGAATTAAGAATTATTTCGTGCATGTATCAATGATGAACAGTTAATAATTCAAGCATTCATTGATGCGATAATAAGCATAAAATATGGCTCTTCATGGCGAAATGAATTGAGTTGTTGATCACAATCTCAACCCAACGGAAATATTTTTAGATTCCAAAAATGAAAAATGCGATCTGAACGAGTTAAGGATCATGTCACAAAAGCCCAAGATCAGTATACCAGGCTTATGTATTCATAACACCATTGCATCACGGAATAATCTATTGGGCAGTGGGCTAGTAATTAGTGATTAGTTTATGCATTAATGTGTTGATTGATGCATTGATTGGCTATTAATACCTTATTTATTATTTTTATAACTGGGAGAATAAATAGTTACAGGGTAATCCATTAATCTATAATCTGTGGGTAATTATAAAATCATGATCACTGGCTACCAACAATTATTAATTCAATCGTAAGTCTGCATTAAATCAACCTCTTTACTACAATTATAATTTTAGGTTTTCCTTGATTTACTACTATTTAAAAAATATAGCGCCTAAAGATTCATTATTGAATAAATGGGCTGATATAATGAGTATGTCCCATTTTTTTTTTTTGTATAACCAATGTTAACTCATTAGTTTATAGTGTGCAGTTGACCATTCATCAAGTTCTTACTATCAAATACGTAAATGAAGTTTTAACTAATCATTCAAAATCATAAGAAAACATGAAAAAATCTACATACCTTTCCTTTCCGACAATGAATCAAGACAGGCCGATTATTCTCATCTGCAAAATCACCACAAATGTACAGCATTTGAATTAGCTAAACAAATTCCACAAATTCACAGCATTACAATGCTATTTTCAAAGTAAGAACAAACTCTATTCCCAAACTTATGTTGGTTGTTTATTACTAGTAATATCATGTAATTATGGTTTTTGGTTTCTTATTGTATGATTTAAAATATTAGAAGAGGTTTTAAAGTTATAATAATAAGAATAGGTCTAAAACAAGTGTGGACTAGCACTAGGCAAGCTTTGTTTGCACTGTTTCGTACTTTCATACAATGTCGATAAATCAATATTGTCTATGACATGAATTGAATGGAAAACTAACAGAAAACTCAGCAAACTGTGGCTAAAACATATGTTATTGTAAATAAATTATAAATACAGCTTTGCTTCATAATTAAACACTCTAATAAGTATTTAAAACTCTTATTGGTAAATGATAATGATTAACCCGTCTTTACTTTTACGAAGCATTTAAACTATGATACCTTCTTCATGGGGTGTGTTTTACTTTCATGCAAAGAGTTTCTCCAAAAGAGTTTTTCCAAGCCTTGACAAATATCTCCACTTCATGAATATACTGTCTCTCAACACTTCACTATACGATAAGGACATGTATATTCAAAACACCCTTCTTGCCTAATTATACTATATATATAACATGATTTTGTGATTTGGAATCTTATGTTCTTCCTGTTCAATCTTATACACATCTAGGATTTGGTCCTGTTTTTGAATCTTACCATTTGGCTCCACAACTCTTAACGCTTGGCCTAATTATACAAGCTATATCACATGATTTGGCTATTCTGATGTTAACACATTCTTTCCATTTAAGCTTTAACTCTTGGTTCCTAGGATTTTTGAGTTTCCATCACTTTCTCAATAGTCATATCAGTAAACATCATCACGCACCTAGGATCACTTTTAGAGCCTCCTGAATCACATTGTCGGGGATATTCACAAATGGTTCCTGTCATTGCATGAAATTGTACTTTTTTGAGTTTGTATGTCTCAATAGAGATGGTAAAAAAACACAAAAAGAATTTACTTAAATCAGGTATTAAATATGTTAGTGTGAGCACTCAATATACCTTTGTCCCTTCTATGCCATGATGAAAAAGTTGAATATTTTGCTCCGTCAAGAATTCCAAGAGTGAAGATGGATATGGCTCAAGACAAAGATAACTATAGACAGAAAGAAATTAATCATGATCACTCCTACCTTAGTAGAAGCCTTATATTGCAGTCATCCCAATATGCATTACATTGTTTAAAACTCCTCTAATGCTTTCTAATATAGAAATCAATGTATTTATATATGACATGCCCTTCCAAGTTGCTACCATGGAATCCATAGACTTACTATGAATACAAAATACTCCAAAGTTTATTAGTTAGAATTGCCAAAAAACTCTTCCTACCAAACAAGATTTGCAAGGTGTTATTTGCCTTCAAACCCTACAACCTATGTATTTCAAATCTATCACATCTCATTAGATTAAATATCAGAATCTAGTGCTAAGTTTACAAATATCAAAGAATCTTCTATTTGTCCTCTCCATTAAGAGGGCAAGCTCAGAAATTAATGGAATGAGTTTTGATATCAATTGTGTTTGTATGAAGTAGAAAATTAACTTTGGACCCAAGTATAACACTTTCGAACATGAAAACGTAATATATAGATAGCAATTTGTTTTAAACGCTCATCTTTAAATATTAGTTTACTAGCAGAAAAATTTCCTCGTTCATCAAAATGGATAATAAAAACTTATAAAAGAGTTGCATTTCACACCTATATGTATATTAATAACTTATATAAGTGGCATGGTTCATGGAGGTGTATAACTAAATAGCTTATATAAGTGTCATGGTTCATGGAATATTGCACCTCAAGGCTCGTTATATGAGTCAAGTAACATTTTAACTTACAATTTGTTTTCTTTTGGCAATGCTCATTGCAGATGCACCGTGTAACCTTAAGCCTATGTAAAGGCATAAATGTACTCAATCATCACATGCATAAAAAACTAGTTTGATATTCCATTTAAATTCCCAAGATACCAGCCATCTACACTTGAGTAGATATATCTACTTCTTTTTATAAGTAGAGAGATATGTATTATTTTATAAGTCTCAATTCCTACGAATCCTGCATAATGCAACCTTGCTAGAAAGGTGAGACATGAACTTAGATTACTTTTTTCGTTTGCATAATTTGTTACCTTTAGACTCTATTACAATCAGGATATAGGTTAGCATTAAAATTCGAAGGATGAGCATGATGAGTTGCTCCTTGAAAGAATAGTTTATAAGAAGGAACAGTAATCACACAAAACACTAGAATAATAGAGAACAAGACCAAATGGGAGAAGTGGTTCCCCAGCAATTCACTTTTTCCTAGACATATATTGGCATTGGACTTTGATGTGTTTGCTGCACAAATCAAGTCCATGCAATAGAAAAATACATAGCTTCAATTGTCACACTAAAGAATAGTGGCCTGAAATTGTGGAGATGATAATTGCATTTGGAGATGTAGCCAAATCACCTCAATATGGCACACAATTGGCTTATTCTTCATTTTTTGCGGAAGAAAGATCAAATGTACGGGGCTGTTTTCTGTTCCATGATATAGGTCGTAAAATGAGGCTAAAAATTACAGAAGGGATAAGCAAGAATGGAACTAACATCATGTCCATATCTGTACATGGAGGTCCCAGAAAAACACCAGAATATATGTCAATGTAAAATACCATACATGGAGGTACAATTGTCAGTTTGAAGTTTTTCATGCTTTTCATTACCACGTCATTCTTCCGTCATGTATAATTGTTCCACGTGTAAAGATTTGTACTTAGGAGAAGCATCCTTTCACTTTCAAGTGTTGTGCACTAATAGCCATCCATGCTCTCTTTGGGTTCTTCTTTTAAGACACAATGCATCTTGTATCTCGTTTGTCAATTTCATAATGACTCCATTTCTTCCTTTTGAAGACATGGTATTCTCTTTTTACATGTATCCATGCATCCTTTGATTCCAAAGAGGCCTGAACTTCACGTTTTATCATACCATGAATTATACGGTTGCAAATTACATTTTTTGGAAAATGACCATTTATTCTCAATATTGTTGAGATGTCAAGTTTCTCTATACACCTTATGTGTGGATACACATTCCTTGGGTCATGTGTGTGTAAAGTTCACTCTTAAAATAAACGCATGGGAGATACTCATAGTATTGAATGAAGTAGATACTGTTGATATCTCAATCACTCTTCACTCAATGTAGATTGGTGCAGACTTCTATGCAAGTACACAAAAATTTATATAAAAGCCAAGCTACTCTCTTGTAGTCAACGTTGGTTACCTTTGATTCATGGTTGATTTAGCCTTGATATTTTTGTAGCTTTACAATTGTATAAACATCCCCACTTTGCTAATACATTGTCTTTGGTTAACATTGTGTATTGCTTATCTCTCTATCCTCTCTAGCTTATCTCCATTGTGTATACACTTAGGCTTCGACACAATTATATCTTTATTCTTTATCATGAGGACTGCAGTGACACATAAGCAAGATGTCAAAATAAGTATTTTAGCTTTTGTCATCTCTTTTATACTCACTTTGCCATCCAGGGAGAGAGAGGGATTAACAAATCTCAATAGGAGAAAATGGCTATGAGACTGAACAGGAGATTTACATTGTAAAATGTTGTCTCGTCTTTGAGAACAATGAACCAAAATAAATATATCTAAATATATGGGTACTAAAGAATCTAGGTATCTGAGCATTAAAGGATAGGAACTTATGTAGATTGAAATTTTTGCCTTCAAAAGATCACCAAGATCGGCCAATCCAATATGGAGAGATCTAAAAAAGGAGGGAAGCATCTTTGATGTCAGGTGATAATGGCCTTTATCTTTCAATGATGACAGTAGCAAGGCCATGGTCCAAATAGCCATGGCCTACATGCATGACACATTGCTATTGCTTGATCTATTGTACTGGTTGTATCTACATGCATAACACATTGTTATGTTGTCAATTAACATCGTTATCCTTCAGCTTACTTTTAGCTCTTTTGAGTTCTAACATAATGGAAAATATAGTCTCCTTCCAATTCCACCCCACAATTGCACAATTTGCAAATCCATTCATCCATATATTTGAGAAAGAAAGAAAAAAATCTACATGTCTCATCTTTGAGAACCATAAAACGATATATATAAGTGGTACTAAAGAATCTAGATACATAATAGCTTAAGATTCTAAACTTGTCTTGAAAAAAATACCAACATGAGTCGCTTTACGATTGAGAAATCTTAAAAGCGTGGGAAGTAGCTTTCATACTTAGTGATAATGGCCTTTATTTTTCAGTGAGAAGGGTCACAATGTCATGGTCCATAAGGTCGTGGCCTATGTGTGCACGTTGCTATTGATTGATCAACTGTAACCCTTTTTGAGTATCTTGAACAAGACCCCATTTGTATAGTCTTCGATTCACTTGTAGCATGAAGAAAGTGATGATTGTTTTATGCTGGTGAATGATTGTGGGCATATTGTTCTCCTTTGGTAACTTCTCTCTTGCATTGCAAACACCTTTCACCAAGCCTTCTAGCAAGAAGTGTCCGAAGAACTGTTGGTCTTCAAATCCTATGACCTTGCATGGTGGGACAAAGGCTTATTTGAAGATGCAATGGTATCTCCATCTAATTTCATGAAAAATACTATCTTCCGATTCACCGCCTACACAATTGGCAGATCTGTTCTTGCATAGGTTTCTGTACATATGTATATAATATATGGTTATCTCAATTTCTAACTGATTTGAAGATAGCATAAGCTGCCCTATCACACTACAAAGTATACAAGGTATATGTGTATCCATATAAAAAGGCCTGATAATAAATCCATCCTACTTCATGTCTATAATCTTCCTAGAAAGAAATGTTGTGAGGTTAATCTATGTTTTCCCATTATCAAATTTATTGATATCAGCTCAGATCACTACATTTTTTTCCACTTTAGTCGTGTGTTTGTACTTATTCCGTAACAACTGGAGATAGATTGATTGATTGATTTTGTTATCGTCCTCGGATGTCAAATATGAGCTATGGGACCAAAAATATATCATTTTCACACAACATGTGAAAGTGATTGGCAACTCTCGATGTTCAAGAACTTTACTAATGAATTTCGCAATTGAGAGTGCACATTGTGATTGTGAGAGAAATGCATGCAAGGATTGGGTTTGATCAAAGATGTGTGGAACGCATAGTTGAATGTGATCAAAGGCAAAGCATTGTATGAAAATATGACACTAAGACTCTCAAACTTGATTCAAGCAAAGTGTGCATAGTCGACTACTGTCACAGACAAGAATCGAATCTCCAACCTCCCATGTCATATGACAACTACTCTCATCACTTGTGCCCCAACACCCTATCTCACATCATAGTGATTGTGCGATAAGTTGTATAGAAACAACGGTTTGGATGGTACATAATGGCATGGGCACAAATATGTATTGGTGAACGCAATTTTCCCTAACAACCTTTAGTCTCTCCTAAAGTCCTTGCAAATAGCATGACATCATCTTCGTACATCAAAAGCATGAGGACTGCATTCCTGGTGAGAGTGGGCATCCTTAAAATAACCAATAGTAGTACTATTGAAAAATCTGAAATTATATTGCCCATATGCACACAACATATAACTTTCTCATAGATTCAGAAATTGCAAGCATATATTCACTTGGCACACCAAGTACCACCAAAGATGCTTAGGAATAACTATATCAAAAGCTTTCTTGAAGCGTACGAAACAACAATATTCGCCCTTGCCTCTCAAGAGACTTTTTTCCATTAGTACTCAAGGTGACAAGGTGGCTATGGTTTTTGGAAAGCTTGCTTGTTCATAAGCTCTCTTACTACCTTTTTGACCTATGCACTTATCTTTAATTCCATTATAAATCCAAATAGTTGTCAGAAGTGACACAACCATGATAGCTTGATAATTGTTTACATTATTTACATCTCCACCTTTATGTAAAGGTTTGATCCAATCACAAGACATGTCATGTTGCAATACATAACTAACGATATTGTTCATCCATGCATGTGCTTCTTTTCCCATCCATTTGAGCATTTATAAGTGATATGACCATGATAAATTGATAATTGTTTACATTATTTACATCACCATCTTTATGTAAAGGTTTGATCCAATCACAGGACATGTTATGTTGCAATACGTAACTAAAGATATTGCTCATCCATGCATGTGCTTCTTTTCCCATCCATTTGAGCATTTCAACCTTTATGCATTGAAGATCTCTTGCATTTTAAGAAACAAATTTCTTAAACTCAAAGTGTACATCTTCAATTGTAATGAAGGGATGCATGTGTGAAAGAGAAACATAACACATCATCTTCTTGGTACTTGATTACTGATATAAGTTCTGACAATGCATAGACTAGTCCATAAAAATTAAGTCACCATAATTGTCCACATGTTTCCCCTTTTAGTTCTTTCATGTGTATGCCTTTGTAAATGGACAGGGTGTGCATACAATTGCCTAAAATATGGCCATTGATAGTGTAGTGGAGAGTAGAGATTCCTAGCACGCACAAACATAATAAGGATCGCAATGACTATCAATACATAGAAAGGCAAGATGTACCATTCCCTAGTCAATGGCTATTGTTGGTAGAACTTTGAAAAGTAGAGACTACTCCCATGTCCATTATGAATAGTGTGAATCTTTAAGTAATAGCAATCAACAGTGATAGCATGGTCATCATGAACTATTACAAATGAGTAGATTTTTTCTTACATGAGATAAAGATGCATCATAAGGTGCGTCAAGTACTCTAGTGGCCAAAGTATTCTCGTGTGAAAAATGAGAGTGCATTAGGATTTTCACATAGCTAATAATTTACTGGAATATTTATTAACTTTTAGTGCAGAGAAAAACAAATAAAGTTTGTGATGAGTGCTGCTTCTATTCATCATGCAAGAACAGTTGTGGAGAAGAAAAAAAAGAGTTAAGCCAAAATAACCAGATAGAGGAGAGATACCTCCTAGGGATGGTGATTGTAGAATTGAAGAGAATGTCGCATAATGTAGAATCTTTTCAGTTGCAATGGATATGAGCAACTCGGGAAATTTCCTCCAAGGAATACTCATCCAATCCAATAGCCATTAATGTCTGAGTTTTGATACAAAACTGAGACTTCTCCAACCATCCAATCATGCCCTGATGCTGTCTAATGGTCTAAAGGCACACATGAAAACGGGTCCTTAGGACACTTGCTAGACTAGGACTAAATGTCAGTTGGAAAAATCTGAACCAAATGGGTTGCGATGATACAGAAACCAAAACTAGAAGTTTCTATATAAATACCACAATTAAATATAACCTTACCGAAAAGGAACACTCGCTAGATTGAGACTAAATATTGGTTGGGAAAATCTGATCCAAATTGGTGGTGATGATATAGAAACCAGAACTATGAGAAATTTCTGGATACATGACACAATCATACACAACCTTACCAAAAATGGATATGATCTCAACTTGAAAGAAAATAAATGCATTATTAAAGCCTAAGTTCTGTAGACCTAGTAATAAGACATTACGGAGTCATATTCAGATTCCAAATAATTCCTATTCAGTAAATCCTCAAGTGATGTAAATTTGGGAATCAAATTCCAATCTGAATATTCCCATTTTATGGTCAATGGAACATTCCCCGAGCCAATCGATGGAGAGAGCGAATGAATGTTACTCCCATCTGTTGCGGTATGCCATAGAAATGCATCCGAAATCCAAGAAAAATTATTTCTATCCATGGATTGAATGAATAGGCACAAGGTTGTGAAGGTTCATGATTAAGTGCTGACTAACATTTACAGTAGTAGATGAATGTGTTGTTGAGGAAGAAGATGCCCTTGTTCCTTAAAACACAAGTTGAATTTTTGAGCTTGTTGATTATCAAGTTCAGACAAGTAAATATTTCTTTCTATTAAAACACTATAATTTTGTAGAATTTTCATAATTTCCTATTATTTCATGCATGAACAGGCTGATTAGCACCCAAACATATGCATATGATGCGAGCATATGGGAAAACCATCACCATTGGCCGGAAAAGCATAAAATGAATACAAAGGAGCATTCTAAGAACCCTACTTCTAACCCTAAATGAAGAAAGTCCACTTACACGATAGATCTAAGCTTGAGGGTTCGCAGAAATGGGATGTTGCTCTTATGAGGGTAACCAGATCGGTAAACTCCCTCATCCACCATAGCAAAGTTGAGGGGAGGGATGAGCAGACTCCTCGTATGCAGCATCAGAATCCGGTCTGCTTCATCTTCATCGTCGTCATCGTCATCATCATCATCATCATCTTCTTCTTCTTCTTCTTCTTCATCATCATTGTCATCATCCTCTGTTTCTTCTTCTGTTTTTCCTGCAAAGTCATCACATTATCATCATTAGCATATCACATCACATCACACTTCCAGTTTCTCTCTATTCATCATACATCCTTACTCTCATTCATCATACACATCACATCACACTTCTACTTCATCATTGTTATCATTATCATACCATATCTACTCAGGTCAAGATCCCCTACCATCAGCACATTATATTCTTCTTCACCTTCTCCTTCTTAATCTTCTTCTCGCATTTCATTCTTCTACTTTTCCTTCTTCATCTTCTTCTCACATTTCATTCTTCTACTTTTCCTTCTTCATCTTCTTCTCCCATTTCATCCTTCTACTTCTCCTTCACTATCATCATCATCATCATCATTGACATAAATATCTCCTTCTTCTCCATCCATCCCTCACCATCACTATCATCACTACCATCATCATCATCATCATCAGTATCTCCTTCTTCTTCATTCGTCCATCACCATCACTATGATTACACCATCTTCACATAGCCATGTCAGCATCATCACGAAGATGTCATAATCTTCTTCTTCTTCTTCTTCTTCGTCTTTCTCGTGGCTATGGCTATGCATCATCACGAAGATGTCATAATCATCATTTTCTTCTTCTTCTTCTTCTTCTTCCTCCTTTGCTTCATGAAGATATAACAATCATCATCATCATTTGCACACAGTCACCAGCACCATAATCAACACAACCTCAAGGTCAACACCATCAACATCACACCATGATCATCGCTGCCATAATCATATTCACAGTTCACCATCAATATCACACCACCACCGCTACCATCGCGATTGCCACCACCACCGCCATCACTATCGCCCATCTTCATGACGAAGAGAACATGGTCAATTATTAGTCAGAAGAAGCTTCATACCTGCCATAGCTACCTCAGAGGGGTGCACATGATGATCATTGACGTCAAAATCACCATCACCATCATCATTCTTGTTGGAACTATGTTGAGCTTGAAGGTCCTGTACGGCACTCATTGTTTTTCTCGAAATGCTATATATCTCCTCAGATGCAACTCAAGTTCACAGAACAAAAAAACAAAAACAAAAAAAAAAAACCGCCCAGAGAGATGCAATCAGAGCTTTGGAAGGCGAATTGGGTAGAAACATCAACAAGAAGAAGCAGGCATAACCATGGCAATGGCCATTCCCAAATGCATAAGAGATGAGAAGGGGGAGGAAGCTATGGACATTCTCAAAAGGTCAATCAATGATCAAACCCAAAACACTCTTCTCTCCTGTTCTTTAAATCTTCTTCTACCAGTAGCTACTTCACATCTCTCTGCCTCTGCCAATTTTGGGCTCTCTCTCTCTCTCTGTCTCTCTCTCTGAGGAGAACATGGATGGCATGGGGGCTGCCTCTTCTCTCTCAAAAGAACATTCCACAGAATATTCCAAACTTAAGAATCTTCTTCTCTCTCTCTCTCTCTCTCTCTCTCTCTCTCTAGACCTTACAAGAAGCTTCTTTGGAGTACATACATAGTTGCCGCCCGTCGCTATCGTTGGTGTCGTCGCCGCCGTCCGTCCTTCTGGATGCTCTCGATTCACAAAGCTGTGGTAAATCTTGATGATGCCCTATCAGTTGATCGGTTGGGTCGATCGGATTTTGTCCTGTCAGGTCTCCCGAAACCGGAAAGGTTTCTACGCCAGAAGGGATGATGGACATGTCTTGAATCCATGGGCCACTCTTCAACACGTGGCTCATCCCGTGATTGATCATTGATCAAAGAAGGTTACGTATGATATGACCTTGTCATTTTGAGACTATTGACGAGAATAGAAGCAAAAAGCATTGATGGGCCGAGTAACTTGTAAACCTCAGATTGTTAACACACACGTGCTTGAAGTGAATGAGAAGTGGAGCTGTTCGGTGAAGTAGATGTGGACGTGGACTTTGTAGTTTGAAATGAAAAGTATTTCAAATGATCGTACATGGAGCCTGCTTGATAGACGAAACAAGAAGGCGATTAGAATGATGCGGGTTTGGAAAATGACGTTCAAGGTTGATGCATCCATGCACACATACGAAAGCAAGATGGCCAACCAAAGGGTATTGAAAGAAAGCAATCATAAGGTGTTGGGCAATCCCATTCGAAACAAGATGTTTTGAGGTTGTGTATGGGTTAAATCATGCAGCAATAGCATACTATATTTAGTGGATTGACAAATTTGTCACAAAAGTTACATCCAGGAGGTTTTTCCAACAAACATTATCCTCCACATGAAAATTGAAGATAAGAGAGAAATGTTCCTCTTGTTGTATGCAGATGATCTCATACAAACTAGCAGCACATGAAAAGTGGGTTTTGGCTTGTTCAAGGTGAAAGTGAGTTTCAAATTCAAGCTTGTCAATTATGTCAACATATGATCTCATGTATGGCTTATTATTGATTGAATTGGAAGGTTTTGGGAGATTATGTCAAGAATAACTTAGTCATCGGTTTCATTCTCAATCATTGTGATGTGCACAACCTATTTTTGGTTCCATGAAGATGAGGAATAGAAGACAATATTTGTTCTTATTATGAGTAGTTGAGTGCATAATTATGTCTTTCATGGTTACCAATATTCATGTCATTTTCCATCAATTGGCTTGTGATGTTTCCCAAAAGGTTTCGGATATTTTAACGAATCATCTATATGGATGAATTCTTGTTTATTCTAAAACTCTTTAGGAACATGAGAGCTGAGTTGAGTGCAACATGTTCTACATAAGTCCCAAGAGCTTCTACATGTGGAGACCTCTGTAACTTAGGCTACCCATCACTGAGAAAGGTGTGGATAGGCAAAACATGCTAATTAGACATTGGAGAAATATCTGAAGTGTTTTATTTGTTTTATTAGTTGAGTTTGTTTATGATAACCAAGTGCATGACTCAAATGGCTACTAATCATTCTTTGCCAATTATGGTTTATTATCATTAATTAATGGCCCTTCTATGTTTCAATATATGATGATATGAATAGAAAATGTAGCTTGACGAACTTTGTGACCTCCAATGAGAGCTCCAACATCATCTCATCCAATATTAAACACAATATCGAGATCATGTAGACACATCATTAACAAGAACTTGTAGGGTTTCTTTTAAGATATCAGCGCATGATTCATCCTTGGAACAAGTTTTCTTATTGTCACCTTGGTTTTTATGAAATCATTGCCTTGAGTTTCTTCCATCAACATTATGCTTGCACATGTTTTTTGTTGGACCATATAACTAGTATTTTCCAAATCGACTTCATCCTTCGCCACCTCCTTTAGTCGAGGTTGATGGTCCTAAAGAATTCCATATTCAAGAGGATTTCGACCCTAGACATGTGTTAATATTTGTATTACTACATCAAATGGGAAGCAAACTTTCCCAATGATCACACTTATTATCTTGTCAAGAATTTGGTTAAAGTTCATGATAGTTGACGAGTTTCACAAAAGGTTGTCCAAATAAACTAGGTTGAAGTTCTCTAACTCTAGGTTTTTTGTCACCATTGTACGATGGGGATGGTGTGACAGCCATATAAAAATCACACATATTGTGGTGTACCTTTGTGCCACCTTTTTAGCAAGTGTAGGCCTTCATGCATGTATGCATTAACTAGTTGGTAGCCAAACCCATCCAAAAGGGTATCTTTGTATAAACTATAAATTAAGTAGGAAGGAAGTGGCAAGACAAACTACTTTTGATCCTTTCTAGTGGAGATGTGTGGTATTTGGTTAAGACCAATATATACTTGTTGCCCTACAAGTTATAGAAAGGGTCCCATGACATCCCATCCGATGAGCTCGAAGGGTGATGTGACGATAATGGGTTGGAGCGTTCCAATGAGCTTGCATGCTGGTTTGATGTGTTGACACAAGTTTCACTATTTGATGTAGGTAGAGACAAAGTGTCGTGTGTTGGGCCAGTAATACATGATTCATAGTTTTTCAAGAACCTTGTGGAAATGCAGATGGCCTGACAATGGGTGGGCATGTTAAAATTGGAGGTACTTTCATTGTAAGGCATGGGGGATGTAGAGGTGGGGCTCGTGGTGCTCCTGAATGAATAAAACCAAGTTGTCACGGAGCATGAACCTTTGTTGTGGGGAAAATATGTGGAGGGAGTACAACTATTGGGTTATATCTTGGATGGGTAGGCCGTCTTGCTTAAGTGTGCTGGCAGTGGCAATGGAAGACTAGATGGCTCGGGGACAAATTGGACAACCTAGATGTCGATGCGAAAGAGCTTATCAACGACCAAATTAGTTATATCTTTCTGATAAGAGAGGGTAAATTGATTAACTTGGAGTGCTAGTGTCCATCACTGTAACAAGTGGACACGGGGGGTGAGGCCTATGGATAAGAGAAAGCAAGGGTGCATGGTCAGTCTCAACCGTAAGTTGTTCATCGTGAAGGCATGGGTGAAAACGTTAAAAGGACCAAACGATTGCAAGTAGTGCCTTCTCAATGGTTGAGTAGTTGCGTTTAACCGTAGTTAGTGCTTTGTTGATGAAGGCGACTGATTGCCTTTTTCTTGACCATCGGGATCGACTTGCAAGAGCACAGTTGCTAACCCTTGGTATAAGGCATTTGTCTGTAGCTTGAATGTTTGGTCAAAGTTAGGATGGGTGAGCAAACCTGATTCCTCAACGAGTGTTTTGAGGCAATGAAAGTTGTCTTCACAAGAAGGATCCCAAATGAACGTCGCACCTTTCTTCAATAGTTGGCGGAGTGGGAAGTGACAAAGGCGAGGTTTGAGATGAATCGAAAGGAAAAGGTGATCATGCCCAAAAAACTTTGTTGTGCTTTTACCAAGTGGGGCGAGAGTAGTCGGTGATGATAGCTACCTTAGCAGGCTCCATACAGATTCCTTAACCAAAGACGATGTAGCTGAGAAAACGTTGGTTGGTGCATCCCCATCGACACTTCTTCTATTGGAGTTGCAAGTTATGTTGAGTTATTCGTATGAGTACTTCAATGAGTGTTTGTAGGTGGATAAGGATGTCGTCAAGATAGAGGATGATACCTTTGCTGATGAGGTTGGCCATATGTTGGAATGTGTTACTAACATGGCATCAGACGTGCCGAATGACACGTGGGTGAACTAGAACATCCCACGGTGTGTACCGAATGTAGTTTTGTAGGCGTTGGAAGGCTTCAGAGGGATCTACCAGTATCCCGAGGCCAAGTCGAGGGAGGTGAAATAACGGAGGCACTTAGCTAATCCAAGAGGTCATCCACTCAAGAGAGTGGGTAGAGATCATGGATTGTCACTTTGTTTAGTGGCTTGAAGTCGATGTAGAAGCGGAAAGTGCCATTGTCCTTCTTGATGAGGTGGGGTTCCAAAACCCAATCACTAGTGAAGGGGATGATAGTACAATATGAACTCATCTCTTGTGTTGCTTAGTTACCATGTATGCATTAATAAAATATAATTGCACTTTCATCTAGAATGTTCCTGAATGTCCTCTAGCCTAATTCTCCCAATTGCATTAGATGAATGACTAGTTGATAGAGAATGTCATGAATAGAAACTTGCAACACTACAACATTACATACACCCAATAAATACATTACCGTACATTCTAGAAAATGATGTGATGCACCCAACTACATATTTCCATCACCATGCCATTTAACATGAGTCCTCATAGTCATGATCTTGAAATTCATAATTGAGCTTAAAGAGGATTGACTAGAGTTAACGTAATTATGAGATCTATTATGCAGAGCATCTCACCATGATACGAGACCTTCATGATTACCCTTTAATGTTTCCCATGATCATTTACCACATGGAAAACCAACCTAACACATGCCCTCCTAGGGAAATATCTATGTTGTGTACGTTAGTAAAGTATTAGTATTAAGAAAATACATGAGGGAAATACGGGTGTAGCCTCTATGCTAGCAAAGGAGACATAAGCCATAATTCTACCCATTCTTCTGAAGACATTAAAAAATCATCATCTTCGAGTTCTCTAGATATTGTTGATAAATGGATATGAACATAAACAGTTTCCATCGTACTTACCTTATGGTGGTAAGGAATAATGTATTCTAAATTTGGGAGGTGAGACTTAAAAAGTATTTATGGTCTAGGGTCCATGAACCATTCATGGGCCACGCATGAGATAGACAAGGTTTCTCACAAGTTTAGCTTTCTTAATTATTCAAAAAGAAAACATATGAGTTTTTCTATTGAAAGCAAGTTCCAATTAAGTATCTTCGCCCCTTTTTTCTACATTGTTAGGAAAGCAAATACTTGTAGCCAAACACAAGGTTCAATCCACATGCTTTTATATTTTATTGCAAGTCCCTAAACTTGGTAAAACACTTGCGTTTGATAATGGGCATCCAACTAAAGTTTTTTGTGTTGACCATTATAACCATAAGTGATCATGATTCACCACTTCTGTCGGAACACTTCTACATGGTGTTTGAACAAGTATATGGCTAATTCATCCCCTTTATTGCAACCATCTCATGAGAATCCATATTTTACACAAACCATATTTAATAATTAGAAACCAATAATAATATAGTGGTAATTAATTGTTAATAACAAATCATTGAAATTTAGTAGTTATCAAGATTGTCTTGGAAGCTTTGGTATCTTTCGGCATTACTATTCAAATATTCATTTTTAAATATAAAGAGCGATACTATGTAGTTGGACGAGTTCTTTAATATGTTTAATGTAAGTATTGGCCCACGTTGTTACTATGCTCTAATTCCAACTTATTATGTAATATGGATGAGTTATTAGCAAAAAGATTGACTTTGAATCTTTTGGGTGGGTGGGTCATCCATGATCATGGATGTATCATGTGTGAATGCATGGCTACATAGGAAGTTTGATGCTTTCCATTAGAAAACAACAAAGCCCAAATTTCGTTCATCTATGGGGGTCCAACGCATTGGGAAATGGTTTGCAAGGTGGCATGTGAAGAATATTTGAATGTGTAATATGTAGATCGTCTCTACAACACCATGATTTAGTGTTTACTAAAGGTAATTGTATTGACACAATGTAAGTTAGTGCCTGAATTAATGTTTATGGTTTTGCAATTAGTTTTGAGCATTTACCTTGTTTATGAGTCATATTGGTTATGCACAAATCATTTCTATCTTTCCACCTCAACTATTTTCATTGTGCTTTGGGCATGCTATAAGTAAGGAGTCTTCAAAGTTTTGGATCATGTAGGGTTTGTTCTCGTTATCGATCATACTCAATGACCGATTTCATTACCTTGATAGGATCAACCTTGGACATTTTGATAATGCCTTTGGAGAATTATAGTTAATTAAGAATTAGTTTGGTCATTGATATCTTTCGACATATTGTCGATCTAGTTCACTCCTTGCACATATCCCTCCCACTATCACAATGTGAATTCTTGATTGCCAGATTCTTTAATAAAATTCATGAATATCAAGAGTCGCTACACAAGTCAACACATATTGTGCCGAAAATCTATCCATCCATCCATGTGTGTGTGTGTAGAAGTGCCTTTGGAATTTAGGACTAAATTGGAGTTTGAACCTTCGTAACATGCGCCTTTTCATTTTGATATCATAATGCTTGTAACAGAGTTAGTGAATATATAAACATGATCCATAAGTACATACACATAATATCATGTCCACTTGCAAGATACCTAATTTGGATATGATCCACATGGTATCAAGATCTTTATTATGTTAATAGTAAAAAAAAAGAAAGGTATCAAACTAAAGTTAAACAATATATATGTTTTTTTTTTTTTTTTCCAAAAAAGAGGTTGCGTCAATATATATGTTATTAACTAGCATATAGTAGAGAATATTTCAAAAAGCATGTTTTCGAGTGCTTGCTTGGCCAATATCACAACTTTTGAGAAATTTGTTGTCTTACAAATACCAAATGTAATGGGCTTTTATGAATATTCTTTTCCAAGTTCAAATTGGATCCGATTCTAGATATCAAGATTCCAAAAGGTTTTATTGTAGCTTTCATTTTCTTGGTAGCTCATTGAACTCATTGAATTATGAAGTTGTTTCATTGACATATGCATGTTACCAGTAGAGTCGATATCCGAAGAGTATAGATGGGAATATTTAAGACCCAAAAACTTGCTTGGGTGTAATTTATTTTCATGTAATGCTTGCATGATACATGTTATTCAATATGTTATTATTACACATGAATATAGACCATTGTGTAGAATTATTCATGATGAGTGAGCATATGGCAATGTAGAAACATTCCCCAATGCCTTGAAATATGATATTGGAGACATGTTCTTTATGTTAGAGAGCTTTAAAAATCACTATACCAATATGTGTAAATGTCTTTAATTGCAATGCTTTAGGATTCCATGTGTCCATGTTATACTAAAATGATAGGATCCTCAGTTATGGCATTGTAGTACACAATTTAAAGATTTGTATCCCTTGGTGGCATTATTCAATCAAACCTTAAAAGTGCTTGGCATACACCATTAAAGAGAAAGCATTGTAATAAAGTGAAATAAAATGTTAATTTTGTATCGATCTTTTCATTAGTTGGTATACTGAACTCCAATAAAATACACCACACTCATGTGAGTGGGTGTGGAATCTATAGGTTTCAAAGTTATGGCAAATATATGTAAGTGGAAATTTAATATTCAAAGACAATCAAAATTTATGAGCAACGTGGCATGTTAAGTCTAATCCATGTGGTAGTCATGTCAAGATTATGTCGTATGGAGTGGGATCATCAGAAGTTCAATCAAGGACAATATAGAGGTTTGGGTAAGATTAAACCTTCCACATCATATAAATTTGAGCCGAGTTTTAGCCTTGCTTTTTTCTATAATTTTTCCTTGTCTTTAACATACCCTTTTTCAATTGAAATATCTAAAAATCCCCTTTATCTACACCACAAGTCTCCATATCATGTGCATTCGAGGCCTTGTTTATAATCCTCCATTTCTATAAAATTCAGGTGGCTTCCATAGATCCTTTTTCAATTTGGTTTTGTAAATATTCCCTTCATATCAAATCCTTTTGGATGTAAATAATATGTATAAAACGTTTTAATCGAATTGTCGGTGTTATGATAACATGAGGGCATTAATTATTTACATGAGTTCCCTAAGGTACATAAGGTTACTCCTATGTAGAATTCACAAAGAAAGAATTTCCAAACTATATTTTAATTTAACTTATCCAATTAGTTGAAATACAATAACCATAATCACCAAAAGGAAAAACTTACATGAAGCTAAAACAAAAAACCATTGGCAAATACTCACATGGAATTCTCTTGGTGGTATTACAAGTCTCCTCTCATCCTCTTCAAAATATTAATCTAATTTTCTACCAACTCTAATGTCCCAAAAACAACTACTTTAAAAATTCTACCAATCCTTTTTTAAAACAGTTTCGTAAAACTCTTAATCTTCTCTACTCATATTGTACTCTTTGAGTACCCCCCCCCCCCCCCCCATTTTAGTTCTTTTAATTTACGGATCAAAGGCAATGAGATGACTCCTTTTGAACATCCTCATGGTTAAATTAATGAAAAAAGGGCTTAAAATCTAAACAATATACTTTAAGCCATTAGGTCCAAGTGTTGGACTAAAAGTCCTACTCCGACCATTGTACCTTAGTGTGAACACTCCTTGTAGTTGGGGCTTAGTTCCCTCTTGTATAACCAAGAGGAATTCCTCCTTGTACAAAGTGACGAACGATAATATAGATTTACTTTTTGCCATATATTTGTTTTTGTGTATACATTCTCAGGTTAATAAGGAGAAGACACACGTCCTCACGCTTAATCTACGTTTGTCCATTCCTAAACAAGATCCATATTTGCTTCCGCAATAGTCGACTATGTCGACCAACCAACTGACTCTACATATAACAGTCGGCTAGACACAACATGTGTCAACACCAAGTCCTTCCCCTCTTACCCCTCTTGCACATGAGTGCTAGAGCCAAACTGAAGAATGACCAGAAGTGTGAAGCTTGTTGTCGAGGAAGTCGGTTGATTGGGCCCTTGACACAATTGTCGACTCTTGTGGTCTAGATGCACAACCCCTACCGCAACTGGACATTGGAGTTTTCCTGTTGGCAAAAAATGTTAACCCCATCCACATGATGTGGTGTTCGACGGGATCCCTTTTTTGGGCAAGAACGAATCAAATGGTCAAGGCCGCCACAATAGAGACATAAATTGTTGGCTCGACGATGTTGTCGTTGCACGTTAGTCAATGGTCGATAGCGAATTCGATCGATATCCATTGGGGAACTAGAATCTATGGCGGGAGTCGACGATGAAGATGAAGTGGCTGGCCAAGGTGGATGGATCCGGTGAGGACATACCTCTTGCCGGAACTCAAAGAGACGGTTATCGCAGTGCACAACTTGGGAAATAGCCTCATTCAAAGATGTGGGCTCAGGAAAGTTAAGCAAAAGATTTCTTATCTCACCTCGTAATCCTCGACGGAACTGATCGAGGAGGGCTTGTCCGTCCCACTCCACCTCGCATGCGAGCTAACAAAAGTTAGATGCATAGATTGATGTTGCGCGTTTTCCTTGTTGTAATGCATATAGTTTGTTGAGTGCAGCTCGTCGTTTGTCCGTCTCCCCGAAAGTTGCCTCAAATTCAGTAAGAAATGCGTGGAAGTCATTCAAGAGAGGTGAAGAAGTTTCCACCAGAGGGGCAAACCAGGCTTGCGCTTGTCCTGTCTGCGACGTGCCAATCAGCCTAACTTGTCGAAATTCATCAGAATATCGTCGGGCCTGAAGATGAATAATAAGGTGGATTTGGTTGATGAAGTCTTCTAATCGTGACCTTGATCCATCGATTTTTTCTGGCAAGCAGACATTAGGTTCTACAACAGAAGGGTCAATAATCAGGTGAGGTATAATCGTCATCGCTGCCTGAAGTTCTTGAACAGAGTTTTGTAAGTTTGCATTCTCGCGTTGGAGTTGTTGTAGCATCGCCAAAATTTGCTCAAGGTTACTAGATGATTCTGACATGATAGTGTATTGAGAAAGAAGACAAAAAGAAGAAAGGAGATCAATATGTCATGGATGAACAATTGGAAGACAAAGAGATGGGTAAGTTGATGAGATAGAGAGATGGAGAAGTTGATGACCATGAGTAAGAATGTCTATTCCATGACTGGTGTTCATCTCCTTGATGTTAACAAGGGAGATCAACCCTTTTTTTACATATAGTGATGCATGATAAGCATGCTCATGCCAAGTCATGCATACTATAATAGCAAGCATACTGATTCTTGCATGCCAAGTCTTACATACTGAGTCTTACACACTAAGTCTTACATACCGTGTCTTACATACCACTCTTTATACAAAGGTTTAAAGTCTAAAGTTTGTCTAGGAGAAATATATATATAAGGACCTAAGGCTCAAATTCGACTCGATGTTCATGACAATACTTCTCTCTTCTCCCCCCCTTTTGTACATAAGAAAAGAGGCCCTTTTTATAGGGTCTCACAATCACTAAGATCTTAAGAGCATTACAACACTTGGCTCTCATGGTTTGCTTATATATAACGGTTATTTGATTATATTATTAGAAATATAATTATTTTATATATAAAATAGTTTATCCTAGTGGTATTTACATTCTTTCAATGATGAAGGAAAAGTGTTGAGTTCAAAATTCACTTTTTGTTCTTATATGATCCTTCTTAAATGCATAAATTACGTGCTTTGGAAGAGGTTTCCCATCGTGTGCCATTGGCAATACGACAACATGTAAGACCAACATTAACAAGAAGCGACATGGCTGTTGTTGCGAAGTTACGCACGTACGTGTGCCACTTGAGTGGAACCACGAGGTACTTGAACCAGATGAAATGCGAAAGTGATGCCAGATTGAGAAACGAGGAAGCTATGGTTGTAAATCAAGAGGGTGTGTAAGACTAGCATCGACAAGAGGCAACATGGCCATTGTCGCGATGCGTTGTCGTGAAGAATTTCGGCCATAGGCGAAAACCGGGAAACATTGTCTACATCGGCGGGGTGCAGCGTGTGTACGCACCCATGTAAATTTGGTGTGAATATCGAGGGCGCCTTTATGGCGCCGAAGAGTAGTCAAGTCGGGACAGACGATCCCATGAAAGTCGGGATTTGTCCCACATTGTAACGCATCCCTCTCCTTGTTCTATAAAAGGGAGGGAACGCCCTTTGTAAAAGGGTTGCCCATTTTGCATTAGAGGGTATACCGGTAGGTTTAGGGTTAGGTTTCTTTTGCTTCTTCTTCTTCCCCTTCGTGTTCGTTTAGGGTTGGTTGCAGCTTATCTCCTGTGCGAGACCCCGCTCGACGCGACGAGCCCGAGAGCTCCCCGATGGCGGCTTGACAGCAGACGACTGTTGTAAACTATCCTGGCCCGGCTCGAAGCCGGGAGTGTATTCTTCTTATATATATATATATACATATACGTTTGCGTCTGTTTGTGTATATTGGCGTCTTGTTGGTGTCGGGTGCTCCCCTCCTTCCCTGCGTTCCCTGTACAAGAGGGCGTGTGTGCGTGCGTGCGTGTGTGCGTGCGTGTGTGTGTGCGTGCGCGCGTGAGTCGGTGTCAAGCATGCTCTCTCACTCCCTCTCTCTCTTCGGCTGCTTCCGGTGCGTTTCAGGGGTGCCCCAGAAAACGGTGAAGTGCGACTTCCTACGCTCCGTCGCTCCCTAGTCCAAGACCCCCGTGGTCCCGCCTTTCTCCACGCATGCACGTAACAACGCGACATCTTTGGTGAACCCGACTTGAAAGGCGGCAAGGGAGGATGGAGTCGGAAGACGACGACCTTGCGGAGATGGTGGCCGAAGTGGTGTTGGAGTTAGCATGAGTGGTGATGAGGCGAGAAGCAGTGCAACAAGCGGTTGGGCGAGTGGTCGAAAGAGTCGACCGTTTCAACGGGGACAAAGTCCCATCTTACTTGGAAGCCTACAACACGGAAATGGAAGAGCGTGGCGTAGACGAGGCGTTGAGGCTGGAGTTCTTCTGCCGGGTCGTAGCTGTCCGGAAGCATGCGGAAGTAATGGAGCTCTGTGAGGCTCATGGTTCGTGGGAGGCCTTCGAAGAGGCGCTCCTGAAGGCATACGGAGGATGGCGGAAGAGCCGGGGACGACACCACTTCGACCAGTGGGTAGCATCGGCAAAGACCCACCGGGGTGCGACAACTTGCTCGGCTCCCAGAGCGGGAACAAGGTTTGGTGGGGGCGAACAAAGTCCTTTTGTTCGTCAGGTCGATCGACCGAGCGGAACGGGAAGCCATCGGGATTGAGCTCGAAGACGATGATGGAGCGAATGGGCTTACGGAGGACTGGTTGAAGGTCGAAGGGTGTGCCAAAGGCTAGACAACGAGCGAGCCGAGAAGGCTAAGGGGAAGGTACGCGACGGCGTGCCATCACAGCGGGAAGAGGCCGAACGACAAAGAGAGTCGGCAAGGGTCGGCGTAGGGGCCAGGATTGCGGAGGCGTACGAAGCTCTCAAAGCGATGCTCGAGGAAGAGGGGAAAAGCGAAGCCGAAGAAGGGCTTATTATGGAGTCGGGCCGGAGGCGATCGAAGGATGAGGAGGCCGAAAGAGAATGGTACATCGGTACCACGGGAGAGGGTGCGGAGCGAGCCACCTTCTCGACATGCGGAGATAGAACAGCCAAGGACGAGGCCGAGATACAGATCGCGGAACCGGAACGTTGGGACCAGCGGTTTCGGGCGTGTCAGCCCGAGATCCCAGTAATTGGAGAATCAAGCCCAGACGGGGCTTGCGCGATCAGTAAGAAGACCGCCGACGACCACGAAGAGTCGGTGGCTACGGACAAGTGCGTAAAACGGACGGGTGATTCTTTGTGTCTTCCCACACTTGCTCCCAAGACGATGGCAGTCGGGCCCGAGTACCCACGTGAGTCCCAAGCGGAGGAAGGCGACGACGGAGGGCCAAGAATCACCAGCGAGACGATACGGGGAAGGAGCGGACGAAAGCCGACATACCCGATTCCGGAGAACTCGGCAATTGGGCCCGTATGCCCATGTAAGACCGAGGAGATGGATGGCGGTACCGAGGAGTTTTGGCACGATGCCAGCGAAGTTGGATGGGAAACGACCTGCGAGGAGGCCGAGGGCGGACGCGGCACGAGGCAATCGGCATTCCGATACGGGTGGAGCGTAATCCGGTCGTGGATCGTTCGATCGGGGCCGGATTCGGCATGAAGGTGCCGATACGGGAGAGGGTGCGAGACGAGCCGCCCTCTTTTACATGGGGAGAAAGACCGACCGGGCGAAGGTCGAGATTTGGAAAGAGAATGAAAGCCGGTCCTATGGGATTCCTTACACCGATCAGGCTGTAGTCCCGAGTGCCGACGTAAGTCCAGTACGAGAGACGGTGGCGACAGGAGAACAAGACTCGGCAATCCGGAGAAGGACGAACGGACGCGGATGAGAACCGGGCGGAGCGGACTCCCGGATGACCATTCCGGGAGGGAGGAAGAGAGCAGGCCTACGAAGAGGCCGAGGACACGGTACGTCGGTACCACGGGAGAGGGTGCGGAGTAAACCGCCCTCTCGGCATGCGGAAAAGGACGACCCGGGACAGGGTCAAGAAGGCGACGAAGGCCTACGAAGGATCCTTCACACCGGTTCTAGAGACTTCGGCAGTCGGCAACGCGGTCAACGTAAGACCAAGATACTGACGGTGGCGGCGAGGTGATGAAGGCTATGGGCGTAAGGAAGTCCGGTCCTACGGGATCCCCACACTTAACCAGAGACTCCGGCAGTTCGGCCAACGTGGCAACATGAGACCGAGAGAGAAGGTTGGTGGCGGCGGGAAACGGGACCCAACTAAGCGGAAGACGGCACAAGGGAGGTGCCGAGAACGAAGGGACAAGTACCTAGTGGACTGCACAGGGTCGGAACCAGGACGACAAGAGAGGCCGGAGGAAGATCCTCCACACTCGCTTCGTAGATCTCGGTAACTCCGTCGAAGTAACAAAGACTGACACGGCAAGCCGGGGTGACAAGCTGGTGGGGGCGAGGGGACGACGGCAAGCGAAAGACCCAGGACCTGTTTCAGCAGCACGATGGCGGGAAGGGCCAAGCGGGCTACTACGGGGTGTTCCTCGGATGCAAAGGAAACCGGTATGCGGGTGAACATCGATGCACGATCAGGCCGGAAAGGGGCTGACGAGGAGTGCAACATGGGCAGTGCCAAACAACAGACGAGGGTAGGTGGCACACGGAGGTGCCGGAGCGGAAAGGCGAGCGCGGAGAAGGCCGGAAAGGGATCTTCCACACTGTTCCGGAGACCATGGCGGTTCGAGCCGACGCGACGACGTAAGACCATGGAGAAGGAAGGTGACCGCGGAAGGACGAAGGCGACGCGAAACACCATCGGGACATCACGATTCAACAACGGAGGCCAAGCGGGCTGCCACGGGCATTCCTCTAGCGGAGGACATCGGGCATACGGCGGGAAGCGGGGCGTTCATACGGCCAAACAAGGGCCAACGGAAGAACACGTGCTACGGACATCGCGGCAAAGGACCCATCGACGGGTCGAACGAGCCTACGGGGAGGCGAGCGCGAAGGAAGACTCGAAGCCGCTGGATCAAACCGGCAGCGAGCCGAGATGCGGATTACGGGAGACCGGTTTCTCACCGGCCGAAATCTCTCACCCTTCAACCAGATTGGCACGTACCGGTGGACGTGCAGTTAGGTGGGGGCGGATGTCGTGAAGAATTTCGGCCATAGGCGAAAACCGGGAAACATTGTCTACATCAGCGGGGTGCAGCGTGTGTACGCACCCATGTACATTCGGTGTGAATATCGAGGGCGCCTTTATGGCGCCAAAGAGTAGTCAAGTCGGGATAGACGATCCCATGAAAGTCGGGATTTGTCCCACATTGTAACGCTGTCGTACTGTATTTCGTACACTACGTGAAAAAGTAAAAATAATATAACCGATTTAATTACATATAAATAAATAAAATAAGAATATCAAGATATTTATCATGTGCATAGGGCAGGATTCAAACCCTGTACCTCCACGTAGCCAAACCTCAACTTTACCATTATGCTACCTTATCTTTAGTGTTCTACAAATAGATTTAATAACTATAAGTGCTTTATTTGCACCTACCTTTATTAAAAGGTAAATCGTGCATTTTTAGAGTGCGTGAATATTTTATAGAAAAACGCAAGCAACTAAAAAGTGACGCATGCACATCTAGCGTGCATGAGCACTATATTTAGCAAATAAAAGCAAGGATTAGAAAAGCATCACATGCACATTTAGTGTGCATGAACATATTAGAAAAAAAGCATGTAGCTATGCTTAGTCTCTCCCATCACTATATAAGGATGGGGAGCACAATGTAATAGGTGTGTGAAAAATATTTGGAAACTAGATATGTTTCTAAAAAACACCAATTAATAAACTATACTCATGGGATTCACGAGAATTCTATATCATTCTCTTTCAACCGAAGTTTATATTCTTATATTCATATTGATTAATCTAATACAATACACTCGTGGGATTCACGAGTTTGCTATAACTCTTTCTTACAACATATTTATATTCTTATTAGCCTTAAAACTCTCCTCTTCCTAGTCCAAAACCCCAGCGGTTCCCACCCGACTCACGCAACGATCCAGAGCCGAAAGGCACGACAATGCATCCCTCTCCTTGTTCTATAAAAGGGAGGGAACGCCCTTTGTAAAAGGGTTGCCCATTTTGCATTAGAGGGTATATCGGTAGGTTTAGGGTTAGGTTTCTTCTGCTTCTTCTTCTTCCCCTTCGTGTTCGTTTAGGGTTGGCTGCAGCTTATCTCCTGTGCGAGACCCCGCTCGACATGACGAGCCCGAGAGCTCCCCGACGGCGGCTTGACAGCAGACGACTGTTGTAAACTATCCTAGCCCGGCTCGAAGCCGGGAGTGTATTCTTCTTATATATATATATATATACATATAAGTTTGCGTCTGTCCGTGTATATTGGCGTCTTGTTGGTGTCGGGTGCTCCCCTCCTTCCCTGCGTTCCCTGTACAAGAGGGCGTGTGTGTGCGCGCGCGCGTGAGTCGGTGTCAAGCACGCTCTCTCACTCCCTCTCTCTCTTCGGCTGCTTCCGGTGCGTTTCAGGGGTGCCCCAGAAAACGGTGAAGTGCGACTTCCTACGCTCCGTCGCTCCCTGGTCCAAGACCCCCGTGGTCCCGCCTTTCTCCATGCACGCGTGTAACAACGCGACAACGTGTATGTGTGTTACTTGAGTGGGACCGCCGGGGATTTGAACTAGAGAGGATTGATGACTTGAAGGCTCGTTAGAGTCGAATGATCGTTTGAGTCAAAAGATCCTAAGATTCAGAAGATTGTTAGATGTGAAGGTTCTACAGAGTTGAAAGATCATTAGGGTTAGAGGCTTTATAGAGTCGAAGGTAACCCAGAGTTGAAAGATCTTGAGAGTCAAAATATCGTCACAATCGAAGGTTCTGCAGAGTCGAAGGTACATCAGAGTTGAAGGGACCACATGTATGAGGGCGTGTAAAACTAGCATCGACACAAGGCAACATCACCATCGTCGCAACGCGTGTATGTGTGCTACTTGAGTGGGACCACCGGGATTTGAACTAGAGAGGATTGATGACTTGAAGGTTCGTTAGAGTCGAATGATCGTTCGAGTCAAAAGATCCTAAGATTCAAAAGATTGTTAGATGCGAAGGTTCTATAGAGTTGAAAGATCATTAGGGTTAGAAGCTATATAGAGTCGACGGTAACCCAAAGTTGAAAGATCCTGAGAGTCAAAATATCGTTAGAATTGAAGGCTCTGTAGAGTCGAAGGTATGTCAGAGTTGAAGGCTATCTAGAGTCAAAGGTAGGTTATAGTCGAACATTCTAAAGAGTCAAGGGTAAGTTAGAGTTGAAGATTTTTCAAAGTCAAAGGCTCCTCAAAGTCAAAGATTTGTTAGAGTCGAAGGCTACTTAGAGTCGAAGGTAGCGATGACCCGAACAATGAATTATACGTAAGGTTAGGATTGAATCATGTAATTAACCCAATGATCATGAAATTATGAATGAATTTTACAATATTAAGTTTGAAATTGCTAGATTAAGAAAGAAATTCCCTTTATAAAATAGGGATTGTACGTTTTTGGATGTTGTTTTATTATGACGATGGTAAATTTCAGAAATTAATCATGAACTAAGAACCTTAAATTTCACTAAGAATAAACCCTAAAACAACAAGTATACTATGGAGAAGAAGATGAAGAAGAAAAGGAAGAAAAGAATAATAGTGAAGTGTTTTGGTGTAAACTTCGAACGGTCAATGACCACATTGCCTCTTGTCGATACTGGTTTTACACTTCCTCTTGACTCGATACCATTGCTTCCCAATCCGACAGAGCTTCCATGTCTCTCTTTCTCTACCACTCAACCTTTTTAATATTTCTATTTAAACATATTTTCTGTTATGTGCACCCACATCCACCCCCACCAAACCTGCACATCCTTTGGTATGTGCCAAGTGTGGTACTGAAGGGGAGGGGGGGCAAGTTGGAACCTTTGATCCTTGTCCTAATCTTTTCTTTTATCCATAACCTATGTATTTATGCTGGATTGACCAAGAACCGATGGTTCCTTATCTCTCTTCTCCCCACACCACCACAACCATTCTTTCCACCATAGCTATGAAGAGCATCCAATTACTTAAGGCTTCACATGCACTTTGTGCCACCACAACCAGTTGTTGTGGCTTCTTTCGCTTTCCCCGAGCATAACCTTTCGTGCACCACACATGTGCAGCCCTCATTCTGAGTGTCTCCTTGGTCAAGACACTTCAAACTTCTTTCTTCCATTGATTTGTGTTAAGCAATTGGAATGCATCATGCCTTGGTCATGAAGAAGAGTGCATCAACAATTATACTCGGCAACTAAAAGGACAAATGAAAGGGAATGCACGCCAACATGCAGCCAAGTGTGAAATGGCCACACCCACAATGTAAAACCTATATAAACCACACAATGATGTATTTGTAAGGGTTCCTCCATTCGTAAGATCTCAAAAGTGATTAGAGCTCTAAAGCTTCCTCTCTTCTTTCTTGTAATCATAAGCTTAAGAGAGATTCATGATAGATTTGTAGAAAAACACTAATCTCTAATCCATGTTGGTGCTTGAACCCTTAGCAAGAGGGTTTAATAAATATATTCATGGTTTCTATTTGTCTAAGAGAGTGAGTGTGAGAGAGATTTAAGCGTTAATTCTGTGTATTCGTTAAGTGAGTGTGAGTCTCGAGGGTATTTCACAACTACCCTTACCCGGTTCGCCACCAAGAGGGGATACGTTGTCGTGAAGATTTTCGGCAACGGTGTGAAAATTGTGTGCAACAAACGAAATCGAGAAGGTACAATGTGCACGTGTGAAAGGGGTGAAGGCCACACACATACGCTAGCATGTTGTAAATAGGACTAAAATGAGAATCCTAAAAGAAAAGCTAGATGTAAAGTTACACATGTGCACGTGTGATGTGCACTCAATTGTAAATATAAAAATAAGATTAAAGCCTAGTAACATTTAAGTGCATACATAGGGGTGGAAGCAAAGCTTGAACCTTGCACCTCCAAGATAGGAGACAAATTAACTTACCAATAAAGCCACTACTGAGTGCTTTAAAATTTGTATATTTTCTTTTCATATTCAGTATTTTGTAGGAAGCAAACATATAGAAACCGTGGGCACAAAACCATGGTTTTAGCCCGTGGGTTTAGCCCATGGTTTTTGCATGGAGAGACCTATAAAAGCCTATAATGGGGCTTGTGTAAGGAAGCAAGTGATGTAAGTAAAAAAAAGAAACTCTTAATCAAAGATCGGAGTTATCCTAATGGTGATGTATCTTGTCTCGTAAAACTAAAGTCAAGGGTTCAATGTCTATCTCTCTCTCTCTCTCTCTCTCTCTTCATCCATCCATCTATCTTCAATACTTTCTTGCTTACGCTGCTAAAAACATCGAATCCTTCCGGTCCAGGACCCCGGTGGTCCCGCTTCATTTCGCGAACACGCGAGGATTTTCTCGACATCTTACTTGGTGAACCCGACGTGAAGAAGCAGTAGGAAGGATAAAGACGAGGATCGACCAATACTTGGAGATGGCATCCTCAAGCAATCAAGTGGGAGAGTTTGAAAGAATGATGATAATCTTCAAACAAATGATCAGATCTCGGGACAACGATGCGAGTGTGGAGAAGGCCGTCAACCGTGTCGTGGAGGTCGAGGGTCAATTTGACGGAATGAACATTACGAAGTTCCTTGATGCATACAAAAGGGAGATGAATCAGAGGGACGTGTCTGAAGCGCATCAAATTACAATTTTTCAAGAGAGTGGTGGCCAACAACATCCAAAGGCGCGTCATCGAGCTTCAAGAAGGGAAGACAATGTGGTCGGAGTTTGAGAAGCGATATTTGCAGAGTTTGCGATGGAAGATTTGTCGAAGATGACTCGACATGCCTTGATGAAGTGGATAGAAAAGAGGGCCAACTCATCACTCGTGGACGAAGAGAGGGCCAAATGTTCATTCTAGACTCACACGAGATGAAATCAGCCATGTTCGCAAAAGGCACGAAAGCCGAGTCCGACATAGAGTTATGGCACAAGCAAATTGGCCATATCAACCTTCAAAAGCTCAAGGCGATGCAATCGAAAGGAGTCGTCATCGGACTCCCGACCTTCAAAGAGAGAGAGAGATTGAAGGCGTATGTACAGCTTGCCAATTCGGCAAGCAACATCGGCACCCATTTCCGAAGGAACGGAATGTGAGCAAAGGCGTACTCGACGTAATTCATTCCGATGTATGGGGTCCGGCTTAGACAGCTACATTCACCAGATGCCGATACTACGTGACCTTCATCGACAACTTCTCTAGGCACACCTGGATCTACCCCATGCGGCAAAAGAGCCAAGTGTTCGGACGCTTCCAAAAATTTAAGAATGAAGTCGAGAAAACCACGAGCCGACATGTACGATGTCTTCGGTCGGATGCAGGCAAGGAGTACTTCTCCGACGAATTTTCGGCGTTTCTACGGAAAGAAGGAATACGACGAGAATTTTTGTGTCAACATACGCCACAACAAAATGGAGTAGCCGAACGCAAGAATCGGCACATCCTCGAATTGGCACGGGCTATGCTTAACGAAAAGCACATGCCGAAATTCCATTGGGCAGAAGCGGCTAACACGCCCGTATACCTCATGAATCGGTGTACGACATCCGGCGTGCATGAACTCACGTCACACAAGAAGTTTTTTGGAAAGAAGAATGATCTTTCACATGGTCAGATATTCGAGTCCATTGCGTATGTGCACATCCCCGACGAGAAGCGTCAAAAGCTCGACCTGAAGTGGGAGAAATGTATCCTTGTAGGATACTCATTGGAGCGAAAGGGGTACAAGTGTTATAACCCCTCAACTCGAAAATCTCGAGTAAGTCGAGACGTTGTTTTCGACGAGTCCGCATCTTGGTACAAACTAGAGACAACTTCGACTCCGATTCCGCTCGACCCGGAATACACCGAAATAGAGATAGAAGTCGAAGATCGGCTCACACGCATGTTCGAAGAAAGCCCGATTACGACAAGACTTAGTGGGCCACAAGAGCCCCCGAGCGATCAAAGCACATCTCAGCCGAGTCCGAAGCTGGACAAAGGGAAGGCGAAAATGCCGAACTATGAAGATGATCATTTCGACGGCATCAAATCGACTCACTCCCTCGATAGTGAGTTCGAAGGCCTTGACATCCAGGCAAATGGAGTGAAGAAAGCCTTAGAATCCGCAAACGAGAAGCTCCGCCGATCCACCCATGAAAAGAACCCCGTAAGCTGATTCAGCTACGATCAGTACATGGCGTGCCATTACGCATTTTTGATGAAGGTGGCAACAGTACGGGAGCCAGAAACCTTTTCCGAACCCGCGAAGCAATGAACGAGGAGATGCGTGCATTACGCAAGAACGAGACATGGGATCGAATGGAGGCAAGGAATGTTTCTCGGATGAGTTTACGGCGTATCTATGGAAAGAAGGAATTTGGCGAGAGTTTTCGTGTCCACATACGCCACAACAAAACGGAGTGGCCGAACGAAAGAATCAGCACATCCTCGAAGTAGCACGGGCCATGATGAACGAAAAGCACGTGCCGAAGTTTTACTAAGCAAAAGCGGGTAACACGATTGTATACCTCATGAATCGGTGTACGACATCTGGCGTGCATGATCACGCTGCACAAGAAGTTTTTCGGAAAGAAGCAGGACCTATCGCATGTTCAGATATTCGACTCCATTGCGTATGTGCACATCCCCGACAAAAAGCGACAAAACCTCGACCCGAAGTCGGAGAAATGTATCCTCATCGGATACTCACTAGAGAAAAAGGGGTACAAGTGCTACAACCCCTCGACTCGAAAAGTTCACGTAATTCAAGACGTCGTTTTTTACGAGTCTGCATCCTGGTACACACCAGAGACAACTTCGACTCTGATTCCGCTCGACCCAGAATCCACCGAATAAGAGATAGAGGATGAAGGTCGCCTTATGCGCATGTTTAAAGAAAGTCCGATCACGACCCGACTAAGCGGACCACAAGAGCCTCCGAGAGATCAAAGCACATCTCAACCGAGTTCGAAGCTAGACAAAGGGAAGGCCAAAATGTCAGAGTATGAAGACGATCATTTCGACAGCATCGAATCGACTCACTCCCTCGATAGTGAGTTCGAAGGCCTTGACATCTGGACAAATGGAGTGAAGAAAGCCTTAGAATCCACTCTACGGCCTTAAGCAAGCACCGCGTTGTCATAGTGTAATTCGCACACTACGTGAAAATTACATTTTTATCCCTCCGGATGGAATCGGGAAGGAGGAACCAGTAAGGAGAACCGGTAAGAACCGTATCAAGCAGAACCAGCAAGATCGGATAAAGAAGGCAGGTGAGAGTCTCTCACCGGATGAAGAGACAAATTTGTAAATAGAAAAAAAGATTGTTAGATGCATAGGGCAGGATTCGAACCCTGTACCTCCATGTTAACAATTTTCTTACCACTATACTAGCATATTATGAATTTTAAAGTTATACTAAACTTTATCCCATGTAAATATTCTAGATATGCATGGTACAAAAAGTTATTCATGCATACACACTCGAGTTAAAAAGAAAAAGATGGGATAGAAAGCTAATCATGCACATGTAGTGTGCATGAAAACTAAAGTTAGGAAAAGCATGATGCTTGCATGTGATAAACTTAGACTCTTCCAATACTATATAAGAAAGAGAGGAAGATGTATAGGGGTTGTTGATTATTTTACAAGGATTGATTAATAAAAAATATTCATGGAATTCATGATTTTGCCATCTATTTCTCTCTTACATTCTAAGTATCAATTAATACACTATACTCGTGGGATTCACGAGTTTTTCATATCTTTCTTTCTTTTAATATATTTCATATTCTTAATTGACTTAGAATTTTCTTTTCTCCTAGTCCAAAACCTCAGTGGTTCCCACCCGATTCACGCAACGATCCGGAGCCGAAAGGCACGACACAAGTGGTGAACCCGACGTGAACGCGGGTGGCAAGGAGATGGAAAATCAACCAGAGGCTAACAACATGATGATGATGTTCGAGCGGATGCTTCAAGAGCAACGTGCAATGTCGAAGATAGCGGCAGCAGTAGAGCGGCTTGTGCAACAGATCGGGCAATTCAACGGAAAGGAGGTATCACGCTATCTTCGAGACTACAAGGCAGAAATGATATGGTGCGGGATTTCAGAAGGACTGCAAGTGACATCCTTCAACCGGGTAGCTACCGACGGGCTTCAAGCAAGTATCCACGAGCTACGACAACAAAATCCGACGTGGGAAGTGTTTGAAGAGGCGCAAAAGACCACGATCGCTATCGAGGACTCCTCCAAGGCAACGCAGAGAGGATTTGAGGATTGGGTGGAAACACCGGACAAGGGGATGAAGGTCCTCGATGTGTTTTCGGCATTCGAAAGTCGGTTCAAGAGGTTGTCTGCGAGAGATCAAGCTATCCTCGCACCGAACAAAGCTATCATGTTCTTACGAACCGTAGACGTCCGGGACTGGAAGGATCTTGGAGTGCTTCTAAAGGACACGACTACCGAGAGTGGCCTCACCGAAACATGGGAAAGCATGTGGGATATCATCGCGTGATACACAAAGAGGGGGCAATGGCTTGCCAACGAAGAAAAGAGGGTTTCAGAACCGATTTTGAAACCGAGATCCGGATCGGAAGACCATCAACCGCGGGCTCGGGAGACTATGACCGAGAAGGGAATCGACGCAACCACAGTAGAGCAGTTGCTGAAAGAAATGGAGAATCTGAAAATCGCGATGGTAAAGAAGTCGGATGACCGTCCCACAAGCTCCAAGTATATGGACCGTCGGTGCATATGGTGTGATAGCACCGAACATGATCGGAGGGATTGCGACGAGCACAAGGAGGCATTACGACGGGATCTTATCTATTACGAGGGAAATCGGATCCATTCGATGGACTCTCGGAAGCCAATCCGACCGAACCTCCGGAAAGGCGGCATGAAGAAGGTCCTCGAGGAGGAAATAGCGGCGAAAAGCGATTATGCAACAACCGTGGGAATACGTGTCGGGGAGTCATCTACATCAAAGACGTCTTTTTGGCCGGAAGTGCAAGAAATTTCGAAGAAAGCCGACCATGATGAAATCCAAAGCGCCGCGGAATGTATTTGGGAAGCTACGGGATGGGAGTGCCCCATAGGTAAGAATAGCGTACATGCGCTATGTCAATTGCATGAAGTGTATGTGGATGAAAAACGACGACGCACGGATGATGCGACCGGACCATCAAAGACACTGGAAAGCTGGAGCTCCGGAGGGAAGGGAAAAGAAAAGACGATTCCGGCATTCAAGCTCACCTCAGACATAGAACAACAAACAGACTTGAAAAAGGTGTTTGAGGAGAGAATCCTCGATAGTCGGGTAGAATTTTCGCTTCGGGAATTACTCGAAATAGCAAAGAAGGAGTTCCACGATCTTCTTGTGGATCTCGTGAAGAGAAAAAGACAAAGTACGGAGGAAAATGCTCCAAGGGTGAATGGAAATACCGTTTTAATGAATGACACCGAAGTGGAGGACGAGATTTCGAACTCCCACTACACAAGGCCACACTGGGCACGTGCAACTACGAAGACCCCGGTCCGAATCGGCAACATCAAAGAGCCCGTGCTAGCATTGATTGATCACGGATCAGAGATCAATTTGATGTCCAAGGAGTTCTACTAGAAGGGGAAGTGGCCTATAAACACTAACCATGGATGGAAGATCCGGGTAGCCACTAAAACAACGAAAGATCTATTTGCGGCTTGTCCGGATGTGACGGTGAAGATCAGGGATGTCGAGATTGACCAAAATTTCTTCGTACAAGACGAGGTCTCACATTCCGTGATCCTTGGGCAACCCTTTATCACGGCTTCACGGATGGAGACAAAGGTGCTCGATAGCGGTGCGGCTTTCGCATGAATTCGGAGCCAAAGCGGAGGGAAATCCGTCCAATTCCTAACTGTGCCGGCAAATCATGAAAAGAACAAGAGAGAGCTCTTGTCCCAAACAAGGATGGATTTTTAGAGCGGATTGTTGCGGAGTGGGGAAGTGATAGTCCGAGAAGCCCTGATACCCCATACAGGAAGAAAACTCTCGGGGCAAAAGAAGTACGAATCAGTCCGGATGGGGCATCTACATACACAGCCATAACCGCAAGAAAGAAGAAATAATACCGAAAAGTAGAGGAAAAGTAGAGGATAATACCGAAAAGTAGAGGATAAGTTGCGGTCGGCATCAATAATAAAAGAAGACGAAGAAATTGTGGGGGTAGTCGAAGAAGTGTTCTATGGGAACACGCTACAACGGCTTGAAGATCTTGTGGAGGATAAAAGCCAAGGAGAGCGGGTAGTCCCGGTGGAATCGGTGGAGATGTATGAGATCATTGCGAAAATGGGGCCGGATGCACTCCACAAAGAAGAAGCAATGGTAAGTACGAAATACAAGACCGTGGAGAAGAACGTGAAACCGGCCGTAGGACCATTACCCGCCGATAGCGAGCAAAAGAGGAAAGAAGTCTCGAGAGGTCCAACAATACGGAAGTCCATGGATATTGGACATACCTTCACGGATGAGACCCGGAAGAAACTTCGAATCGGTGGAGGTGGTTTCCTCTTACAAAAAGAAGAAGAACGGTTTAGTGAGATGTTGGAGCAACATGGCAAAGCGTTCGCATTCACATCAAGGGAGATAGGGTGCGTTGATCCGAAGATAGTGGAGCCGATGGTGATCTTCACGATTGACCATGTGTCCTGGAACCTGAAGCTGATTCCGGTGCCGCGGGCGCATATTCCCCAAAATCATCGACTTGCCTGTATCTCTCTCAACGCCTCTGTACGAGCCTTCACGTACCACGCCCTTGAAGACCGATAGTCGCAGATCTATTGAAGGTGTTCGCCCAAAGGAACGGGTAACACAATTTGGCATGCCCGGTGGAACAGCGAATCGATATATTATCGTGGCCATGGATTACTGCACCAAATGGGTCGAGGCTAAGGCACTCCGAGATAACACGGCGGCATCTACGGCTAAATTTGTGTACGAGCACCTATGGTGCCGTTACGGATGTCCAAGGTGGGCACTTCATCAATCATATAATACGTGAGCTTACACACCACTACGCGGTGGTGCACAAGAAAAGCA
This sequence comes from Azolla caroliniana, assembly GCF_043228905.1. Lineage (NCBI taxonomy): Eukaryota > Viridiplantae > Streptophyta > Polypodiopsida > Salviniales > Salviniaceae > Azolla > Azolla caroliniana. The sequence goes on from NW_028230620.1 coordinate 41,691, forward strand.
CACCATACTACCCGCAGGCGAACGGTTTGGCAGAATCGACAAATAAAATCCTCCAAACCATACTGAAGAAGATCGTCAATGAAAACAGGACCGATTGGGATGACAAACTCCAGAGCGCGTTGTGGGCGTATCGTACGACCTTCAAAACAAGCATCCAATCAACCCCCTTTCGAATGGCATTCGGGTTAGAAGCTGTAATGCCTGTCGAGTTCCAAGTCCCGAGCCTCAGAGTTCAAGTCAAAGCACGGCTCCCCGAGGCCGAATCCGAACAAAACCGGCTGGAACAACTCCTCGAACTCGGGGAAGCGAGGATAGAGAGTATGGCCCAGCTCGAACAACGCCAACGGCAACGCAAGGCTTTCGTGGATCGACATCGACACGGGCTGGAGAAGGAGCTCACCATCGGCAAACCAGTCCTTCTTTTCCAAACACGACTCGGGTCAATGCCGGGAAAATTAAGATTTCGATGGACCGGTCCATTCTGGATTATCGACGAGTTCAACAGGACGTTCCTGCTCGGCACACTCGTCGGCGACACGGTCAAAAGCTAGGCCAATGGGTTTCGGCTTAGACCATATCGCGGGACTACACCACCCAACCCGTTTACCAAGCCACATGGCACCAACGAGACTCGGGAGATCACCACGGAGGACGTCACGGGTCCCCCTGAATAAGGACTCACCCACCTTCTGGAAATTAATAAAAGTAGTAGTAGGTAGGATTAACCATAGTTTAGCCACTGTTTAGCTACACCTACACCACCCACCTAGGCAACCCACTTTTAGGAGCATCCCTCGCCACCACTCAGTTAGTACCTATTTAAACTGTTCACACATGCAAACCACATGCAAGGCACACTAGAAGCACCCCACTCACCTTCAGGACACGTGGTGCTAGTCACTTATTATGGCACCCACGACTCAGAATCTTCAGGATACGCTGCAGGTACAAAACCCTAGGAAGAAGTTACCAAAACCGTTTCCAAAACGCGGCACAGACCATTATCGCCCTCCATCTCCATTGCTCTCAAGATCAGAAACCCCATCTCGCTCTCAACACACTAAGCGCTCTTGCTCTCAAGCCCTCTTCCGCTCTCATAACCTCTCTGCTGGACTTCCACTTCTTGTTGCTCCTGCGGTAGCTCGCCCTCGCCTCATCACTTTGCTTCACGCTTCCACACAGTGGAACCCAGCTTCCATCTCCACTATGCCGCTTACCGCCTCAGCCGAAACCCGCGCCTGGCTCCAGGAACGAGGAATGGGCGGTTATCTGAAGATCATCGATGCCCCCGCGCACCCAGATGCCCAAAATGCGGCGAAACGTATAAATCCCGAAGCCATCACCAACAACGTGCTTCGGGCTGTGTTGGACCTGCAACGGGGAGGGGACCATGAGGTCGACATACCCCCGGCATCAAAGATGAAGGCGTACTTCGGGGAGTACTCAGCCACAGGGAAGGCATATCGCACGTATGGCGGGCCCAACAAAGCTTTCGGGGAGATTGCGCGTATCTTGATGGAGTATGCGTTTGTGCATACGAACCCAACGAGCATGCCGCAGAACAAGGTAGCCATCATCATCAGCGCTTATGAAGGAAACAGAATCTATTGGGGAATCATCACAGGTGAAGGACTCCGCGCCGCCTTAGCTTCATTTCAGTCCGGTAAGAAGATGTTGTCTGTTCTTACCCACTTTTTGATGGTGTTATACCCACCCTCTTCGCTCCCTTCCCCTCGCGCACTCACGTTCCCACCACCACCACGAAGGCAGAGAGAGAAATTCGTGGCCATCACCCACGGAGCATGGGAGGAGCCCACATCTCCTTCACCCCTTGCCGTCGACCAGACAACCGCATCGGCACCACCACCCGCCCAACCCCAACAAAAAAGGGTAGTTTTCGAGACCTGCCAAGAATGGGAGGGGGCGGTAGCCGCGGAAGACAACACAGTTGATGACGTCACCATTCGGCAGACAACGTCGCGGCCTTCGGTAACGTCCCCAGGACCTAGCCCACGCACCAACACACAGCAGGCTGCACCACCACGACCACAGAAAAGGAAGCAGGCGGAGGAAACAACACTACCGGCCCCGGAACCCCAACCACAGCCAGGCAAAAGAAGACGACTCAACCGCGAGTCCTCGGAAGAACGGAAGGAGCCACAACAAGAGCAAGCCTTTGTGGTCAGACCGAGCAACTTTGCTATCACCCCTACGGAGGCATCGCTGAACCAGGGAACGATCGAGCATGGGCAGACAACACAGATCTCGGAGGATGAAGTCCTCGGATATAAGGACCTCCCCGCGGAGGCTTACGAATTTAGTGCGCTCCTCCGCCTCGGTACGTCATTCGAGCTGGTCGACTTCCTCGCCAGAGCCCAAGTCGCGGCAGCCACTCGGATGGCGGAAGAGCACGCTGAAACAAAAATGGTTCAACGCGCGCTAATAGGTGAAATTGAGCCCCAGGAGGACAGGGCTTTACAAAAAATCGGGAGGAAGAAGCAGGCAAAATAGGCCGCTCTCCTCATGGAGGTCCCCGAGTTGAACACGGCCCTTATCGAGGCATATCGGGACCTAGATCGCACTACGCGGGCAGCCAAAGACATGGCCCGAAAGATAAAAGTAGCCCAAAAACAGGCTAAGATGGCTACAGAGCTATGGCACGCTGCGAACCAGAAGCTGGCAGCCTGGGAGCAAAACCGGCTGGAACAACAAGTCCCGAGCCTCCCAGTAACGACTACCGAGGGCCTCCCAGCGCCCCCACGCATAACGATGATGGATGGAAGCACCATCACCGACTCCATCCTGAAGGTGCAGGCTAGTACACAAACGGAGTCGTTACAAATGGTCGATGCCTGCACAACAACCGAGGCAGCCACGGCCGTGGAGCAACCCAAACTAACCACACTAACCAAGGAGGTGGCAACCCAGACAGAACCCCCGCTCCGGGATTACCGTGCGGAGCTTAAAGAAGAATAACGGTGAACCGAGAGACACGAGCAACGACATCAAGAGGCGATGGCTCGCCTAAAAGAAGAAGCTTCCAAACATATGGCCGAGATAAGAGCCCAGGCCAACCAAAGGATACACGAGCAGCACGAAGCATTGGGTCGGGTACAAGCGCAAGCCGCGGCCAAGGAAGCCGAACTCAAAAGCAAGCTGGAGGAATACGCCGCCACAGTAGTGAAGAAAGAGACGGAGGTCCTAGACCTACAAGCCGCGCTCGACAATGCCCACGACTGGAACCAGCGGCAGGAGGAAAGAAATCACGAACGAGAGGAGAGGATGAACGTGGAGAATGCCGAGTTGCAGAGTCAGCGTACGACCCTTAAAGAGATGGCTGCCGAGTTTTTCATGAAGTGCAAGCTACTTTCCGAGCAAAAAGAGGCCTTATCAGATTCCTACTTCGCCCTACAAGAAGAGAGAATCGTCGAACGGGAACAAATCCGGGCCACGTGTCAGAAAGAACGGGAGCAGGCCACCGAAGAACTCATGAAGCGTTACGAGCAGGCTCTCTAGCTCGTAACCATGGATGCAAAGAATAGTCAGACCATCTATGAGCTATAGACACAGAAGATTCAGGCCGAGGACGACGACTTAAAACAAGAATTAGCAGCCATTCGAGCACAGCCCGGCATGGATGAGACACGCATCCGCATACTGCTCGAGAAACAGCGCCAGCACCTCACCAAAAAGGTCGAGGAAACATTGAATCGCGCAGGAGACGAATGGGCAGCCCAAGCTGCCGAATTGCACATTTTACGCGCCGACGCCGAGAACCGACGGAAGGAGGGCCGCGGCTTCTACAAAATGGACGAAGCCAGCATTCAAAATCTACGTGCAGATTTAACCGAGGATTACCAGTCCTTGGCAAAATCGCACACCGCGGCAATCGAGCAAATAATGGAGGACTTCAATGACGGTCAGATGTTGTTTCGCCTGGAAGCAGAAGCCTTCGAACTAGAACGACTCGCTGCCATCTCCACCAGCCCTCCAACGGCCACAGAGCAGAAAGAAGAACCTCCCAGCGAGGAGATCACGGACACGGCACAGGAGGAACTTGCCCCGACGAACGGGCATCCCATGGACGTCCACACGGTACCAGAGCCTGTCGAAGGAGAGGCCAGCGCCCATGAACCCACACCCCCACCAGAAGAATCGGCTGCACCCGAGGCGGCTGCCCGAGAAGATATGCCACCCTCGGACCAAACTCAACCCCCCGCACCAACAGTCCAACCAGACCACCCTGCCGCCACCCCGGACCCCGAAAGCATCCTCGACATCTTAAAGGAGGAATGAAACGAGGATCACGCCTAAAAGGCCATTTTTGTAATATTGTTAGTATTTTGAAGGTCGTGGGTCCGACGGACAAGGTCCTGTCCCACGGGCGTGCCAGGTGTTGTCCGGAGGACAGAAATGTAAAATTAGGAAATTAGCAGACGCCGAGTCCGAGTGTCACGGGCCACCAAGGGCTCGGTTGTGTGTAAGGGGAAAAGTTATTTAAACGAGGAACAGTACCTCAGAAAGGGAGAGAAGAAAATTATAGGCGGAAGCACTAACTTAGTCATTCGAATTAGATAAACTTGTAAGGTCACCGGCCAGAGGCCGTGTTCTGTAATCCTTTCTGCCAGAGTAATACATCTTATTTGTGCCTATTTTGGTTGCATGATTCTCTGTTTCGATCTATACCTATGAGTTTCACGTCGTCGCGTCTATCAAAAACTCGCTAGTGTTTTCTCTCTCAACGCCTCTGTACGAGCCTTCACGTACCACGCCCTTGAAGACCAATAGTCGCAGATCTATCGAAGGTGTTTGCCCAAAGGAACGGGTAACAGTGGCGATGGGGATTCTAGAGCCATCAAACACTCTGTACTCAAATCGATGGTTTACGGTTCCGAAGAAGAATGGGTCACTCCGATTTATCCAAGACTTGCAACCGGTGAACAAAGTCACGATCCGGAACTCCGGAGTCGGTCCGATAGTGGACGAATTTGCGGAAGCATTTGCCGATTGAGCGATATACTCCATCGGAGACCTATACTCGGGGTATGACCAATTCCAACTAGTCGTGGAGAGCCGAGACATCACTACCATGCAGACACCGGTAGGATTAGTCCATTAGTCCGGATGTGTATGCTACCACAAGGCGTGACGAACTCGGTCACACATATGATGAATGCAATGAACAAGGTGCTTCGAGACTGTATTTCAGAGATAACGATGTCGTTCCTAGATGTCATTCCGATGAAAGGATGTGCGGTAGAAGAAAAAGATGAAACTATGGATGATTGGGGATGCTGAAAGTTCGTAGTTGACCATATTCATGATTGCGAGAAAGTGCTTCGAAAGTTAGAAGATGTGCACCTAACACTTTCCGGAGAGAAATCGGCATTCGGACAAGCAGAAATATTGGTAGTCGGACATCTATGTGGGCCCTACGGCCGAAGACCGTCACCAACCAAGATCGATACGATTCAAGCTATGAAAGAAGTATGCAAGTCACAATCCAAAGTCTGAAGGTTTCTTGGTGCATGTGCATTCTACCACATATGGATTCTGCACTATGCACATATTGCGGACCCACTCTATCACTTGTTGTGGAAGGGTAAGAAGTTTGAATGGAAACCGGAGCATACCAAAGCCGTGAAGAAGCTCAAGAAATCATTATGGAGGGCAAAAGCACTAAAGAAGCCGAGCTATGACCGACCAATCATAGTAACGGTTGACACAAGTCCAACCGGAATCGGATGGGTCATCAACCAAGCCGATCCGGATGGTTCGCGATATCCGATCCGATTCGGAGCAAAGGTTCTCAATGAAAGGCAACACGGGTACGCACGAGTCAAAAGAGAATTATGGGGAGTCGTGTCGGCAATCAAATCGGATCGAGATTATTTGATCGGAGCCGAAGTAGTGATCAAAACATATTGTCTTCCGATACTTGGGATGATGCGGTGTTGCACGATAACGGATGTGGCTATGCTAAGATGGATTGCATATGTTAAGTCACTTAATCCGGAGGTACGACACATCTCCGGAAAAGACAATGCGGTAGCGGATATGCTATCAAGGGCGCGGTTCGGAGATGACATAACCGAATCCGATAATGAAGAAGTTTCCGAAGACTACTTTGCTTCGGAGCACATATGCCGGGTGAACGTAATCTAAGAATTCCGGGAAGAAGAATACGAGGGAGAAAGCTTGATGATCGGGAAAGTGCTACAAGAAATCGAGGAATCATCGGACAATAAAGAGAAGAGAGCCGAGATCCAAAGTAAGAAGCGGCAAGTCCAAAAGTTCTTCTTGAAAAATGGATTAATATGGAGGGAGCCGAAAAGACCGAATGGCATACCACTTCGGGTAGTCGGGACGAAAGAGCAATGAAACCGGATAATGTCCGAGTTTCACGAATCCGATCGGGCTGGACATCGGGGAACATGGGCAACATTTGCGAAGATCAAACAAAAATATTGGTGGAAGAACATGTACAAAGATATAGCGGAGTTCACGGAAAGCTGCGAGAAGTGTCAAATCTACTCTAGAGTTCGACAGCGAGATGGGTTACATCCGACATTCTCACCGACAATCAACTTCAAATGGATGGTCGATATTGTAGCCATGCCAACCAGGATCGGACAAAAGAAGTACTTGGTGTTACCTCGGGAAGATCTCACAAACCAAGTAGAAGGTCGGCCGCTACGAAGGAAAACGTGTTCTGCGGTATGCCAATTTCTTTTGGAGGAGGTGTTTTGCAAGTACGGGTGCATAGGACAAGTGATTGCGGATCGAGGAGAACTTGACTCTGACAAAGCTAGGGGATTCTTCGCCAAACATGGAGTTCGGTTAACACTGAAAATGACATATAATCCGGAAGCCAACGGGAAGATCGAACGAGGACATAGTCCGATCGTCAAAGCACTTGCGAAGGCATGTGATGGAAGGGTGAAGGATTGGCCGCAGATGCTTCCGTATGCACCATAGTTCCTAATATTCGCGTACGTCCAATTTACTGGACGTACGCGAACGTTTGCAAACGTACGCGTATGATACGCGATATTCGTTTGGCTTCTTTTTTTTTTGACTTTTTTTTGGTTTTTTTTATTTTTGATATTCATAATATTTTGTGAATAGAAGTGACATCTGACACACATACACACACACTCTCTCTCTCTCTCACACGAGAACTGACAGATTTTCTCTCTCTACAAAATCTAGATATCTAATATACATATTACATACTCCCTCACACAGACAAAACCCATAGCTCCTCTCTCTCTCTCTCTCTAGAGTCTAGATATACACTCAATCACTGTCTCCTCACACATGCAAAATAGGGCTGCTCTCTCTCTCTCTCTCCCCCTCACACACACACACACTATGTACACCATATACACCATATGTATATATAATATATCTATGTACCGCGTATGGATTTCAATCATACTTGGAGCCTTTTCACGTATGAGTATGATACGAATATTGGCGTTTGAGTATGACACGAATGGGACGTATGGCTAGAACTATGGTATGCACTATGGGTGGATCGGACGATGCATAGCTCCGTAACCGGTTACATGCCGGCAGAACTCATGACCGGACAAGCACTAGTAAAGCCGACGGAAATCGCGATCGCGACATGGACAATGCTACCGTGGAAGGAAGAGATGAGTTGGGAAGAACTACTAGCGGTCCGGATACGATAACTGGAGGGAAAACCGGAAGACATAGCGAAAGCAACACGCCGACAACTGGAAGCGCGATTCCAGAACAAAAACCAGTTCAACACAAAGCACCGACTACGACCACGAAAGATTGAAGAAGGAGATTGGGTGATTGTCTATGACAATAGTTTGGATCATCAACATACAATGATACGGAAGTTCGCGAAAAGGTGGTTCGGGCCATACGAGGTTCGGAAAGTTTTCGACAACGGAACTTACCGACTATGCGAGTTGGATGGAACAGTACTACGTGTGCCTATAGTGGGGAAACGGGTGAAGATTTTCAAGAAGCGAATTGACAAAGAACCTTAAGTAAGCTTAGACAAGACCGACAACAAGGAGCAATCAGACAAAGATCGTGGTGATGCGGAAAGTGAAGAAAGGGGTCTTCAACTGATAATCGACATACGAGAAGAATCGGAGAGTGCTACGGATGAAGAGGAACAACGAGCATCGAGAACTTCAGCACATGCCGGAGGATGTGCAGGTTTGGAGGGGGCGAGTGTTGTAGTGTAATTCGCACACTACGTGAAATTTACATTTTTATCCCTCCGGATGGAATCGGCAAGGAGGAACCGGTAAGGAGAACCGGTAGGAACCGGATCAAGCAGAACCGGCAAGATTGGATAAAGAAGGCCGGTGAGAGTCTCTCACCATATGAAGAAACAAATTTGTAAATAGAAGAAAAGATTGTTACATGCATAGGGCAAGATTCAAACCCTGTACCTCCATGTTAACAATTTTTAAGCCTTACCACTATACTAGCATATTATGAATTTTCAAGTAATACTAAACTTTATCCCATGTAAATATTCTAGATATGCATGGTACAAAAAGTTATTCATGCATACACACTCGAGTTAAAAAGAAAAAGATGGGATAGAAAACTAATCATGCACATGCAGTGTGCATGAAAACTAAAGTTAGGAAAAGCATGATGCTTGCATGTGATAAACTTAGACTCTTCCAATACTATATAAGAAAGAGAGAAAGATGTATAGGGGTTGTTGATTATTTTACAAGGATTGATTAATAAAAAATATTCGTGGGATTCATGATTTTGCCATCTATTTCTCTCTTACATTCTAAGTATCAATTAATACACTATACTCGTGGGATTCACAAGTTTTTCATATCTTTCTTTCTTACAATATATTTTATATTCTTAATTGCCTTAGAATTTTCTTTTCTCCTAGTCCAAAACCTCAGTGGTTCCCACCCGATTCACGCAACGATTTGGAGCCGAAAGGCACGACAGCATGCTTGGCATTTGAAGATTACGCACTATCTTCATCAAATCAGCTTTCAAATGTCGAAATCCAACAACTCCCTCTACGTACGACACGACTCTAGAATCCTAATTGTCATCATCCTATACGTGGATGATCTGGTCATTGGAGGTGAAAGTCTAGTCGACATCACCAAGGTCAAGTCCCTCCTCTTTGGAAAATTCGAGATGACGAACATGAAGGAGCTCCATTACTTCCTTGGCATCGAAGTAATTCGGATTCCGGTCGGCATTATGATCTCTCAACGACACTACATTCTCAACTTGTTATACAAGTTCCGGATGACTGAGTGCAAATCGATCGCTACGCCTCTCAATCGAAACCTCAAACTAGATGTTGACTCCAGCATAGACGAGTGCGAGCCGACCCAATATCGTCAACTGATCGGGAACCTCATCTATCTCACGATCACTTGACCCGACCTTAGCTATACATTCGGACTCCTCAGCCAATTCATGCAAAAACCACACGACATTCACTTGGATTGCACTAAGCGAGTATTATGATATGTGAGCGGCACAATGGATTACAGCATTCTCTACGCATCGGCCACACCAATACGACTCGAAGGGTACACAGACATGGACTGGGCAGGCTACAAAGTTGATCGACGATCGACCTCCGGATTTGTCTTCTCGCTCGGTAGCGGAGCAATATCTTCGAGTAGTAAGAAGCAGCCTACCGTCGCACTTTCGAGTACTGAGGCCGAATACATGGGCATAGTCGTGGCTGCATGTGAAGCCATATGGCTCAAGAGGGTTTTGAAGGATCTAGGCGTCCCCATCAAGGATCTGACTCCCATTTACTACAACAATATAAGCACTATATATCTCGCTCGGAACCCGGTGTTCCACTCGCGCACAAAGCACATCGAAGTGCACTATCACTTCATTCGAGAACGCGTACAAGCCGAAGATGTCGACCTTCAACACATCAACACGAATCTTCAAATGGCCAACATCTTCACCAAAGCCTTAGGAGCCGACAAGCTTCGGCAATTCATGTCAGACCTTGGATTGACGATCCCTGACTTGCCAAGCTTGAGGGGGAGTACAAGCGAGAACCGGATACCGTCCGAACCGGGTACGAGCCGAAGCAGACACCGGAGATCGTCCAAACCGGATACCAACCGAAGCGAACATCAATCGAAAGGAACCAACCTGAGTTGAGCTTGAGGGGGCGTGTTGAGAATCAAGCTCAACATAGCACAACGTGTGAACATACCTTTTGAGAATCTATGATTACTCAAATGTCAAGAGTCACACCACAACTCTCTACACATTAACTATGTCTCATAGAATCATATTCTATGACATATAACTAATGAGTTACATATTCCCCATGACTATGAGTCTTCACATTCCCCAAGAGAGAGAGTGGTTGTTGTAAGTTAATGAAGAGAGAGGGTGACTCTATATAAAGCACCCTCCTCATACTTCATACTAAGTTGGTTGTGACTCCTTGTTATGCTACATTTAGTAATTCTTATTGTACTTGTGAAATATACACCTTCTTCTTGAGTATTCTATTTCCATTCTATTTTATCTATCTTGAGTTCTCTTTTTCTCTCACACATATACGCACATAACGCACATTTATTCCGTTGCACAAGAATCACCATCGATTCTTTACAGGAAATAACGGCAAACAAACCTACCTCAAGAACGTCTTGCATGTCCCAACCATCACAAAAAACCTAGTCTCGGTCGGCCAGATTGTCGAACAAGGTATGCAAGTACAATTCAACAATGAAGGGTGCTTCATCGAAAAGGACGATCAATTATAGCACACGGTCGCCGAGAAGGCTGAATGTTCATCCTCGAATCAGAGGAGGTGAAATCGGCCATGTTTGCAAAAGACCTCAAAGTCGAAACAAACTTGAAACGGTAGCACAAGAGAAACGGTCACATCAATCTTCAAAAGCTCCAGAACATGTAGTCAAAAGGAGTCGTAATCGGACTCCTGACATTTACTGAGAAGGAGATTACAGGCGTATGCGAGGCATGCCAGTTCGGAAAACAATGCCAACATCCATTCCCGAAAGAGAGGAATGTGAGCAAAGGGACCCTGGATGTAGTACATTCATATGTGTGGGGACCAGCCCTGACGACAACATTCGGTGGTTCCTGATATTATGTCATGTTCATCGACGACTTCTCCAGGCATACTTGGCTCTACCCGATGAAACAAAAGAGCGAAGTGTTCGGCCACTTCCAAAGTTTAAAAAACGACGTCGAAAAAGTCACGAGTCGGCACATACGTTGCCTGCGATCGGATGGAGGCAAAGAATATTTCTCAGACGAGTTTACAGCATACCTCCGAAAGGAAGGAATACGACGAGAATTCTCGTGTCGACATACACCTTAGCAAAATGGTGTAGCCAAACGGAAGAATCGGCACATAGTAGAGGTTGCATGGGCAATGACGAATGAGCAGAACTTGCCAAAATCGTACTGGGCAGAAGCCGCGAACACAGCCATATACCTCATGAATGGGTGTACAACCTTTGGGGTAAATGACGTAACCCCTCATGAGGGGTTTTTTGGAAAGAAGCTGGATTTATCAAATGTCCGTATTTTCGCCTCAATCGCCTACGTGCATATTCCCGACGAGACGCAACAAAAGCTCGACCTGAAGTCAGAGAAATGTATCCTTGTAGGGTACTCGCTCGAACAAAAGGGGTACAAATGCTATAACCCATCTACCCGAAAAGCTCGAGTAAGTCGAGACGTCGTTTTCGACAAGTTGGCATCCTTGTACGATCCAGAGACGACTCTGATTTCTACTCCAATCGACCCGGAATCGGCCGAAGGAGAGATAGAAGACGAATTCTGACTCGAACACATGTTCGAAGAAAGTCTGATTACGACAAGGCTTAGTGAACCACCGGAGCCCCTGAGTGACCAAAGCACATCTCGGCCGAGTCCAAAACTCGATAATGGGAAGGCCAAGATGTCTGAATACGAAGATCCAATCGACAACGAGTCAACTCACTCCCTTGATAGTGAGTTCGAAGGCCTGGACATCCCGATCACCCAGACGAATGGAGCGAAGAAAGCATTAGTCTCCACGAACGAGAAGTTATGTCGATCTACCCATGAAAAGAAGCCTGTAAGCCGATTCAGCTACGATGAGTACATGGCGTATCATTACGCCTTTATGATAAAGGTAGCGATTGTCCGAGAGCCGGAAACACTTTCCGAAGCTGCGAAGGACCCGTGATGGGTCGATGAGACATGGGATCTTGTTCCCCATTCACCTTATAGGAAAGCAATTGGATGTAGATGGATCTATAATGTCAAATACAATGCCAATGGCTCCGTAAATCGCTTCAAAGCACGACTCATTGTAAAAGGATATGCACAAACACACATAGTCGATTACGAGGAGACCTTTGCCCCGGTGGCAAAGATGACGACGGTGTGGACCGTAATTGCACTCACAACCGCAAAAGGGTGGCATCTACACCAAATGGATGTCAAGAACGCCTTTCTTCAAGGCGATTTGGAAGAGGAGGTGTATATGGTACAACCACCCGGCTTTGAATCGCGTACTCATCTGAAAGTCGTGTGCCGACTCAAGAAGCCGATCTACGGCCTCAAGCAAACACTACGTGCTTGGCATTCGAAGATCACTTAGTATCTTTACCAAATCGGCTCTCAAATGTAGAAATTGGACAACTCCCTGTACATCCGAAATGAGCCGCACAACCCGATTGTCATTATCTTATATGTGGATGATCTAGTAATCGGAGGAAAGGATCTCACCGAGATCATTAAGGTCAAATCACTCCTATCCGACAAATTCGAAATGAAAGACCTGCATGAGCGCCATTACTTCCTTGGCATCGAAGTAATTCGAACACCAAACAGCACTACGTTCTCACCTTGCTCTACAAGTTTTGAATGACCGAGTGCAAACCCGTGTCCACCCCTCTCGACTGAAATCTCAAGCTCGATGTCGATTCAGGCACAGCCGAGTGCGATCCGATTCAGTATCGACAACTGATCGGCAACCTGATTTACTTAACCATTACACGACCCGACCTCAGCTATTCAATCGGCCTACTTAGCCAATTCATGCAGAACCCACAAAATGATCATATCGATTGCGCTAAGAGGGTACTTCGGTCTATCAGTACGACGATGGATTATGGCATCATGTATAAGTCAAATACGCTTATTCGACTCGAAGGATACATAGACATAGATTGGGTCGGTTATAAGGCTGATAGACGGATCCACTTCCGTATTCGTTTTCTCCCTCGACAGCGGAGCGATCTTCTAGAGCAGCAAGAAACAGCCGACAGTTGCACTGTCGAGCACGGAGGCCGAATGTAGGGGCGCAATAGTCGTTGCGTGCGAAGCTGTCTGGCTCAAACGCATCTTCAAGGACCTGGGCATTCCCATCACGGATCCAATTCGCGTCTTCTATGACAACATGAGCAACATCTACCTCGCTCGGAACCCGATATTCCACGCGCGGACTAAACACATCAAAATGCACTATCACTTTGTTCGCGAATGCATTCAGGCTGGTGATATTGATTTACAACGTATCATCACGAACCTTCAAGCTGTTGATATCTTTACAAAGACCCTAGCTATCGACAAGCTACGACAGTTCGCGACAAACCTTGGTCTCTTAATCACCGACCAGTCGCGCTTGAGGGGGAGTACAATATCAACCAATGCCGAACAATAACCGATCAGTCGATCGAAGAGCAACCGATCACTCTCAATCTATCGAAGTCGACCAGAGGAGTCGAAGTACGAACAAACAATCGAACAGCTGAACACGGAGAATCGGAGAATCAGAGAATCGAAATCGTAAGCCGTGTCGAAAACTGAAATCGAAAAGCGAAGTTGAGGCCGATTCAACCGAATCAAAGTATTTCAAAGACTGAACCAAAACAACCTTTTGACATCCGAAAGTTGTGTTTGAAGGGGCATGTTGAGAATCGAACTCAACTTCCCATAGAGACAGTGTTACACTAGCCAGTGGACATCATACTAGGCTAGATTAGTAATTAGTAGAAAGGGCACTTGCCCTAGATCTGTTGGTATTTAAACCAACCTCTTGTAACCTAGTTACTGTTGGACGTAATATACAATTTCTTGTTTTAAGAGCTCTCTCTCTCTCTCTCTTGTCTCACGTGCACATACACACACACACACACAGTCCTTCCTCTGCACAAAATCACTCTCGATTCTTTACAGGCACTTCAAAAAAATTGTGGAGAGTGAATGAAACAACGCCACATTTTAATGTCATTGCATTGAATCTTTGATGATTTCTTAAAACTTCCCTTTCCTTGATGGATCTTTGACAAGTCTTATTATGTGCATGCATAATTGAATGTCAAAGAATTGCCTAAAAGTATTTAGTTTTAATCTTTAGTTATATTGGTCAATAAGTTATCCTTCTCTTATATGTATGTGACGTATATTGCACGATTTGCTTCCTATCCATGGTAACTTTGAAGAAAAAATGGACTTATCTTCTTTGCCTAGGCATTAAGGGTAAGAAATGTTATTTTCAAAATTTTTGGTAGACTTCTTCATTGATTACTCCCAAACTCTATAAATATCCCCCTATTCTTTCAATAACAAGATGAAGACTACAATAGAATAATCACTATTAACAAGTCCAATACAAAAGTTTGTTTTGATCTCTTCTTAAAATCAATGTTGTATTTTTACTTATAGTAATAGTATACAATATATGGTTGGCCACTTATCTCTTTGGCATAATATCAACTCATCATTGCTTTACGTTGTTATTGCAAAGACTAAATTACGGCTTTATCATTGTTATTTCAACACCCAAATTTCATGGAATAAAAAATATTTATACAATAAGACAAAAGTCTTGGAATAAGGACAAATACTTCAAACATTCATATAAGAGCTCAAAGTATGTGGATAAGTACAACATAAGAAAGAATTTATCAATAATTTGAGGGTGTTGGATTATGTATAAAATCTTTATCATTATCTTTTGGAGTAAAGTGAATTCAAAGATGAGCTGAACATAATTGACATAAAAGTGAATTCAAAGATGAGGTGAACTATGGGTGTAGTTATCGAAAATATATTTTAAGAAAAGGTTGGGCTTGAGGATTTAAGAGAATAGAAACAACAAGATTACTGAAGGATAGAAGAAATAGTAGTGAATGAAAAGAGTAATAAATGATAGAAACCATTCCATAGATCTCAAATTTAGCGAACCAGGAAAAATAAAATTCCTTATTTTTCAATAAGAAAATTGAAATTAGAATAATTCATCAAGACTAAGTGGATTGAGGATTGCTTGCATCCTCGTTATAGGAATTGTTTCATGACTTGAGAGTGTCCTTGCTCAAGCATAAAACTTATTCGTAATATGTCCATAGTTTCAATCAATATGAGGGAGATATTGGATAGCGTGTCACAAAATGATTGTGGAGATTCACAAGTATGCATGTGATTAGGAGCAACTAGCTAATGTTATGTTACATATCGATGATTGAGTGTGAACCTAGTCTTGCTATCCATGTTGGCATGTCAATTT